>NC_086247.1:106789557-107088393 GCF_021018805.1 Prinia subflava | reverse complement strand
CCTTATATTTAGGAAGGAAGGAAGGAAGGAAGGAAGGAAGGAAGGAAGGAAGGAAGGAAGGAAGGAAGGAAGGAAGGAAGGAAGGAAGGAAGGAAGGAAGGAAGGAAGGAAGGAAGGAAGGAAGGAAGGAAGGAAGGAAGGAAGGAAGGAAGGAAGGAAAGGAAAGAAAGGAAAGAAAGGAAAGAAAGGAAAGAAAGGAAAGAAGAAAGAAAGGAAAGAAGGAAAGAAAGGAAAGAAAGGAAAGAAAGGAAGAAAGGAAGAAAGAAGAAGAAAGAAAGGAAGGAAGAAAGGAAGGAAGAAAGGAAGGAAGAAAGGAAGGAAGGAAGAAAGGAAGAAAGGAAGAAAGGAAGAAAGGAAGAAAGGAAGAAAGGAAGAAAGGAAAAAAGGAAGAAAGGAAAAAAGGAAGGAAGAAAGGAAGAAAGGAAGGAAGGAAGGAAGGAAGGAAGGAAGGAAGGAAGGAAGGAAGGAAGAAAGTGGTGCTCCTCTGTATACTCAGAGCATGCCCAAATTACCTACTATGGTCAGTTGTAAAAGCAGAATTCCAGATTTTATGGCTAAATTTGCTAGATTATTATTATGAGCACAGTGTGCACACTTTTTTTTATATCTATCATACAAAATTACGCCAAATAAAAAAATAAAGAACACAACAAGTGACACCGTGTTACACCCTGAGAGGCACTACATCATCTTGGTCTGGTGTACATCAGTGGATTTTGATTCTTTCACATGTTATATCCTGAGGTTAAGTGAGGGACTGATTTTAACATACCCAAGCTCTAAGTGTCAGACATCTGAAGCAGATTAATGATGTCTGTGTAAAACTGCCCCTGATAAAATGCTGCAGTACAGACCCCATCTCCAGTCTGATTACAGGACTAAACCAATCTTCTGTCTTTCAAATCAAGCTTAAGCTGCCACTGTTTATCTTATTCTTAGCAAAGGAAATTTGAATAAACGTATAAACTAAATCTAAAGCCCTCTTCACTCTCTCTTGGCTGCCTCAGGGTTAAGATGAAATAAAAGCAGAAAAACCCCTGCTTCTTTCTGCCACAAAGGCTCAAAAGATTGCTCTTAGATCACACTGAAGCTCATAGAGACTAAACAATCATCTTGTGGGATGTTGAGCACCCACATGATGCTGCCCTGTAGGAATTATGGCTTCTCATGATTGCTCCATCAAGATGCAAAAAGTTCTGGTGACATAGCAATGATCTGAAAGCTGTATTTTTCCCTGGTTCTCCCACTGACCTGGGGAGTGATGTGGAAAGGTCATTTTGCTACTCTGTGCCTTTGTCTTGCTTCAAAGTTCTCACCTTCTGTGTTTGGCTCTCAGCCTGTTTGCACACTGCCTAGGAAAACCTAGACTGCAACCTAGACACTCAGAGGTAACTAAATTACAACTAGTCACCCTAATGCAAGTGGGGTAAATCTGGGTAGTCACTACCTCATTAGTCATTCCTATTTATTCGGCTGAGGTAGTGCAAAGCCTATTTCTAAAATAAAGTAATAAAAATGTTGACAGAGGGCTTCTGCTTTTGGAAGAAAAAAATAATCAGGACTTTCCCAGACTGAAAATGGTTTAGGGCACTACTCTCATCCATCACTTTGTACGGCTCCATGATAAGTCTCCTTAAAATTGCAAGTCATTCTCTATCAACATACACAGACAGCTCTCTAGCAGGACACAAATGAAAACAGGCACAAAGCTGCTTATTGGTAAATAAATCAAAGAAGAGGAATTGGGAGAAGGAAACAACACAAAGCTCTCTCTGTCAGGATAGGAGAGATTTATGTGAGAGATTCACTGATGCTTCAGGCCACTGGTGCCATTTTCCAGGGTATGAATGGGTGGATCCTTTGCATACGTTTTGCTGGGTTGACTTAAGTAAGTCTTGACAACTCTCTTTCCCTGGGGATTAGACTAAAAGTATTGTTTAGAAATCTAATATATGGTTTATTTACTCAATTTGTGCTGAGCACTACAGTTCCTTCAGGCCAGCTTCAGCAGTCCATTACTCCATTAATGCTCCATTACTGAAATTAGTGCTGTAATTGGAAGGAGGGAGGATGATGGGGAAGGGGACACTTTTTAAAGGAGCAGGTCCCGCTTAATCCCATCACAGGAGAAAGCATTAGAAAAACCTCAACTGCTCCCTCCCAAGCCCTTCCCTTAGGAAAAGGGTCTTGAAGAGAAACTTCTCTCTGGTGGCTGACATGCAATAGCTGTGCAGTGAAAAGACAGGTCTGAGGTACCTACCAGCAGACCTCCCTTCAAACGAGAGGACAATGACAACATCAAGAAACCTCCACACAGAACTGCCCTGTGCCAGAAATCAGCAAGCCCTTAGGTTTCACCCTAAGCTTCTGGTCCCTCTCACAGATTTGGGGCTGCTAATGGGACCACAGGTACTGTCCCTGCTCCCACTGTCCCCGCACTGTAAACCTTTAACCAGCTCTTTCACAAGCCTGAGGAGAGGGACACGATGCTAAGAAAGGCAGCTTAACCACAGAGATGGGGCACAGAGCTGAGTTTGGTTCCCACCACAGGTCCTCCTTGAAGACGTGGAAGATGACTGTGTTTGGGGCGACAGAGACTCCTTTTGCTGCTTTGCTTTACTCATCCATTCCCCAAAATACTTCACAGCATGAAGGAATTCAGGATCTGTGTATGAATACTTACTAATTATACAACAACTACAAAAAGGAAATTTTATGGATGTTCTATCAGGAATTTTATATCTTCATACAATCACACAGCCTGCAATAATTTTCAATATTAATTTTAAACTAGTTACTGAGTAACAAATACAGCCTGCAATAATTTTCAATATTAATTTTAAGCTAGTTACTGAGTAACAAATACCCTGCAGAGTTATTCTGGATAACTGAAATATATTTTGCAAATATGCATATTTATTGGTTTAGTTAAATAGAAGACCTGTCAGGAGTCTAGCAGGAAGGTAATACAATAGCCCTAGAAAGGTCATCTGTTAAAAGAGATTAAAGAATTTACAATAAGAAGAAATGCCAATGCTTTTAGCTGGGATGCTGCTGATTCCATCTTCCAGCCTGTGACAAGATTTGTTTCATCAAGGCTGGAACTGGAAAGCCCCAAAAGAAACTAAAGTATTAAAAGATTTTTCACTATGAGGGTGAGCCTGTGAGGACAGGTACTACTCCTGAATTTATTCCTGAGGAGCAGACTGACACAGTGACAAACTTTGCTGGAGTGGCCAAAATAGCAAAACAGCTATTATAGCATGGGAGGACCTATGGCAAAGTTCACATCATACCCTTCTCTCCTCAGATTTGGCTTTGTTCTTCTTATTGCACAGACTCAACAAGATTTAATCTGAAATACATGTTTTATTGCTGGAATTAGCCACTGGTCTGAAAATCTACCTAGAACGAAATTGATTTGTTCAAAAAAAAAAAAAAAAAAAAAAAAAAAAAAAAAAAGGAAAAACCAAAAAACAACAACAAGAAAGAGAGAACCATGCAACTTACAAGCTTATAAAAAAGAAAGTTAGCTCTCTTCCCATTCAGACCTCTGTGTTTTGAGGAAAGCACTGTACCCCTTGAGGAAGTAAGGAAAAACACCACTCCTTTAGGCTGTCCTACTGATCAAGGTGGCTTGTCCCTAAACCTCTCTGAGGCCAAACCACAGGAGACAGGAGCAGGCTAAGAATCTGTCACCCCTTCCTTGTCCAAAACCTGACTGACAGGAGAAAATTAAATGTGTGAAGGAGAGCTGCATCATCAAGAGTCAGCAGATAAACTGTGGGGAATGCTCTTTGCAGGATATGTGTGCCCTCCACGTCCCAGGTTTCCGAGACAATGGGTTGTTGTCTTTCTGGGCATCCAGCAGCATCTCAGATCTGTGTGTCTCTGGTGGCTGCTAGAAAGTAGTGAGGCACCAAGTCTTTGGCTGAGAAATGCATCAACATTCAACATACTGCTAAACATACTTCTGTTGGTGAATGCTGCTGAAAGAGGACTTTTTTTGAAAACTGCAGATGGCTATATCAGGGTGGAGATGGACAGGATACAGTGGGAATAATATTTCAAAAATAATAAAACCTTGATACTTCATCTTTCTAACTTTCAAGCTACCCTGGATTTCTCAATGAGACTTTAGGAGGAGAGAGAAAATTGGGAGGGACAGGAGAATACCCCCTCAAGAATTAAATCCCAATTAACACGCCATCAGTGACGAAGGATACATTTTACATGGTCGATTAAAAGACTCCTCCCTATTGATCTTTGCAGCTAATCATTGTCCTACCCCTGCTTAGGGAGTGCAGACACAAACCAGCAATCTAAATTTATTGAGACTCCCAACAATCAATAGGTCAGACTCATGGAGAGCATTACACAGAAAGCATCTCCACTGACTCATCACGGGCCAGCAAGACCCAGTTCTCCAGCAGGACCCTAAAGCCATGCCCCTTCTCTGCTTGGATGGTTCATGCAAGGCCAGGGCTGCTCTGTGTATGCTCCTTGTCAAAGTCCAGACAAACAACCTGTGACAAAACAACAGCCGCCGTGATCCCTCTCGCCTTCGACTCGGCATTGTGGCATGAGAGCTGGATACCTGGAGGCAGCAGACAGCCTGCCACATGAGCCCTGCAGTTTTGATTTAAACAAAACAAAAGTGAGTAGCTTTAATTTCACAGATGGGAGCAATTCATTAGCTGGGAAAAGATGTGTTCACTCTAATCTGGAGTGACTGGGGAGCTTTTGATGCAAATAGCCATTTGCAGCTGCCTCTCACCAGGTCAGTGTTAGACTGTGAGATGGAGAAAATCAAACTGTATGTTAATTGAGAGCCTGCAACAGAGCAACAGCATTGCCAGGCAATATTTCTGGGCCTGCCATGTGCCCAGGTGATCTGCCACTTTGGGATTTTATAGTACGTGATAACAAGAGGATCACACACTCCATTAAATCACCTAGATGACTAGTGCTCATATGACTGCAATTGAAGGATCAGAATTAAATCCCTGCAAGTCATGGAGGTGAGTGCCCAGGCTGTCCAGAACTGAGACAGCAGATGGGGGAAAACAAGGTTAAAAAAAAAAAAAAAAAAAAAAAAAAAAAAAAAAAAAAAGCTTTGTCACATTTTAATCAGTTACATTTGAGCTTTAGTGCCTTACACAAGGCTGATGGCACCAACCAGCCTTTCCTTTTTCTCTACTTACATTACAGCAAAGCATGGTCTCTGTAGTACTGGTCAGTATGGGTAACCAAAGCAGGAGGAGTATTTTTGGTCTGGAAGGACTTTTACTGGTTGGTAAACATAGAGAAAGTGAGGAAATGTGGGGAAGCAGCTGTAAAGGGGAGCTACCCGCAGCAAAGCCTGGTATCAAGGATGATGGTGCTGAGAGTGGAAAGAAGCCCATGCTGATTTCTGTGCTGTGCTGTGGTGCTGTGGATGGCTTTGGCCTGGGTTAAGGCTTCAAAAGAGAAGGCTCAGCCTGGGATCCACAGGAGTTTGGAATTTCAACACATGGACATCACAAGGAGCATTTCTATCTTTGACATAAAGCAAGAGTGGCCCCAGTAACCTTCTGGGAAAAGCAGACTCTTATCCTCTTCAGCTGAGTTAGCTGAGCTAGGTCAAAACGCAGGTCATAGCAAGACTGGTCCCAAAAGAAATCCACTGAGTTCTCTTGCTGACTGCAGCAAGCTTTGCAGAGAGTACTCATTAAAGGGGCACAAATAATCCAGCAATACACTTGTGTGCTCAAGGTGAGAGATGAGAGAGAGGAGGGATGGAAGTTGCAGGTGGTGACCTAGGCACTGTGGTGCTCTCTGCTTTTCTGCAATTATAAACATCACCTCCTATCAGGGTTTCTACAAGAATTAGACATAGCCCCAGCACAGACCCTTTGGAAAGTGCACATGCAAACTGGTCAATAAAACCATCTTAACATTCCTCCCTCAGGTAGAACTGCTGTTTGTGGAATAAATGAAGGAGACATGGATATTTATTTCCTCGGTAATCTCCAAGAGCAAGTGATAAGGATTGTGGGAGACATGACAGTCTGGTAAGAAAATGCATAGCGGAAGATTTAGAGAGAGAGAAAGAATAGCTCCAAGAGAGTTACATATTGTTTCCTTTCTCACCCAACAGGCAAAGGCATCACCATTATCCTTACATATCTTCCTAAGTCTCTCTCTGGTGAAGTGGCCTCCCACAACAAACATCTTTGGGAACAAGTATACAGGCAGAAAAGGGGTAAAAACTGGAGAACGGGCAGAGTCATTCTAATTTAGATTACTGGATGATGCACTAAAACTGCCTGGGGGAGAAGTCCTTAGAGAAAATGGCAAATCTTTGTATTACATGACATTAATTACACTTTTACTGTGAGCTAACCCTATTACAGTATTGTGGATGGACACAGAAGATGGTGCTTCTGTAGTACCCCTCCTAATAAAGAGCTGTCCTTGCAGGGGCACAGCCATGGTGCTCTTACTGTGCTCTGTGTCACTGCCCATAAAGGCTGCTTAATGCACTTCCTTCCTAGCAGATTTCTTTGGACTTTACCAGATTAGAGGAATGGCAAGGAGCAGGATTTTCATTAACTTACTCTTTAGTGTGTAGTCCTTTAACATGAGCTCCAAATGAGATGTGAAACCCTTGTCCCCAGCATCCCAGCTAGACCTCTAGTGCAGGACTGGAAAAGTACTGCCAACACCAATGGAGCAGGATGTCATGACTACTCAGATCTCTTGTGCTGATTTATTCTCCAGCACAACACTTTGGAGAACAAATCTGAGCCTAGCTGTGGGGAATAACCCTCAGCCTGCCTTCAGAAAAGTGACAGACAAAAGTCAGTTCTTCACTGTGCTGGATTGCTGGGAGACAAGTAATGTCTTCCATGGGCTCAGGTGGCAACGGACAACAGCAGACAGGTTTTGTTGGAAGAAATAAATGTCAGAGAAAGAGAAAGAAAAAAAGTAAAGGAAGATGGCAGGGCAAGAAAAACATGCTTAGTTAGGCTCAGGTAAAACCACAAGAAAGAGTTCAGTCCAACGTCTATCACATAAAGGCTTTACACCATGAACAAGAATCTCATAGCAGTTGATCCCAAGCAGGGCTTGGGCAAGAGAAATTAAATTGCATTACATTACCCCTCTCCAAAGAAAACAGTTTACAAACACCCTAAGCACTATTGTACATGAGGGAAAATGTGTGATAGAGATACCAAGCAAAGTGCTCAACAGTGAGATGCAAACAAACCAGAAGCAGCCAGAAAAGCTGCATCAAAGCAAGTGTTTTAATAGAGACTTCAAGATGCCCAAAACTCTAATTGTAAATTAGAGTGATTGCTAATCTCTTCCTCACCAAAAGCTGAGGTAGCCTCTAATAGGCTGGAGATCAATTAACCCATGGAGCTTCTGGGTATAAGGAAGAGTATGTGAGCAGCTTCAGGAGAGAAAGAGCAAGCCAAAGATTTGGGCTGGTCCCCAACATGGATGAGGTAGCTTGAAAATCTGTCTGAGGCTCTTTTCAAAGCATCAGAAACAAGCTCTCCTGAGAGAACAGGGATTTGTGCAGGCAAACCACCATAGCCTGCAGTTGGCATGACACAAAAGGCCTCGTCCAAACAATGATGGAATGGATGAAAGAACAAAACCCAACCACTTGGTACTAGAAAGACATTGAATCTTGTGGATCCAGCTGGGCTGCGCTGGGCACTATCTGTGATCATCAGGGGTAACCCTTCCTGGGAGTTTTAGCACCCCCTACTCTACCAGTTGAAGCTCATCAGGGATTCCTCTAATCCTATGCTTCCTGCACCCAGCTAGCCCTCTCATTTTGCTGGAATTGAATGAATGCTGGCACAAAATACTGGGTCAGTGCCTGCCAATCAGCTGAGAATGACAGCCAGTATTAGGGATATCTACTGTCCTGTAGGCTGAGATAGATTTGAGAACAAGTCTTTCCATAGGCTCATAGTGAAATTGTTTGGCAAAAACACTGCATTAATAGTGGATTTTCCTCATGTAGGACAGACATGCCATGCTGGTTGCTCAGCAGAGCAGCAAACTCCTGCTCTGGCAAAGTCCACCAAAAATAGCTTCCTGCTTGCTAGAGCTGCTTTGCGCACTTGCATGCCCAGTTGCTGAGTGGTAATCAGTGCAAGCATATGTACAAGAGGAATTCAACCTGTGCACAGCAGTCAACTTCAAATGTGGACCTTGGATGAACTCTTTGCAGGTATGTAATCGTTTTCAAGGCCAAAATGAGACCTGGCCACTGACAGATATCTATAAAATTTCCTGGTTCTTACAGGTAGATGCAGAAAAATAATATCAGCAGGACCATTGGAAGTGAAAAACATTGTTGAAGTGTCAAAGTGAAGAGTGATGGAGTGCTCTTTGACTCCAGACATTTTTCTTATAATTCAGTGCATTCAACTACATTAAAAAAGGAGGGGAAAAAAAGAAAAAATAAGTCAAAGATGATTAATTAATTTTGGAAGCTGCTTTTTCTTTTTCAAAACCAAAACCAGTAAAACATATTGTAGGAAATGCAAGAGGCCTAGGAATGAGGAATGTACAAATTAGACATGCTGCTCTGAATCACTCATTTTCTATAACAACATTCTCTTAAAGATGGTCAAAGAGAGGAAATGAGAAAAAAAAGTGTAGATAAAGGGGTAGTTTTATATCCTGTAACTGTCAATACTACCCTGAGGCAGAGAAATGGCTGGTAAACAGAAAAAAAAAAAAAAAAAAAAAAAAAAAAAAAAAAAAAAAAAAAAAAAAACACACCACTTGATACTTGTCTATTTCTTGCATGAAGCACCCCTTAGCCCAAAATGCCACATAGCAGTGTATGCAAATCTCTGTGACTGTTTTAGCCGCATTTAAAACCTTCTGAAATCCTTCAGAGACCAAACTGCCATGGTGGGAAAATACTTCTTATACAGGAAAAATAATGATACAGAAAAGACCCAATTATGTTACGAAATTATTTGAAGTTTATGTTGTATTCTTACCCTTAATACCACAATTTCACTGTCAAAAGGATAGCTAAATAGTACTTTTCTTGGTTAATCCATGATATTTTTCTTCTGAGCAAGTTTGCCAAAAGGAAGGTACTTAAGCAACAGGGCCCCAGTTCTATGTGGCCCCCAAAGGACAGTTAATTTCCACACCGTCTCCTGGGCATCTCTGAAAATTCTACCAATTTGGCTCAACATTTTTAGCTGTGATTCAGCTTAAAAGAGAGCACCAATAGAGCAAACACCATCTGTTTTGTAACAAATTCCTGTCTCATAGTCTGGTTCCTGGCTACCTCATTGTGTGCCAAGACTTTCCCAGGGTTGGGACCTTCATATCTCCTCTCTATAGAGAGGGCTGGTCATCTCTAAAGGAGATCCCTGATGATGAACTCCCCTCTTTGGGATTGCCTGTTTTCACCAAACTTGCAGAAACAACCTACCTCTGAGATCTAGGTTTTTCTAGCTGGGTAGCCACCCAACCTGTCAAGTCCTAGAGTTACTGTGAGTGTGAGAAGGAGCAGACATCCATCCTCCCTTCCTCCATCATTCCATCCTCACTTCCTAGAGAAATGGTGGAGAAAAATTACAGATGCATGAGTAAGACAAACATTAAACAGTCAAATTAAAGAGGACAAAAAGATGTTTTAGGAAGGGGAAGAACTGTTCAGAGAATGTTCAGGGTCCTGGACTAGAGAGAAGCTAAGATAGTAGCTCTGAATTTTATCCCCATGGCTCTCCCATCTGCTTGCTCACAGCTCCTGCCTCTCCACCCTAGATCAGCCCACCCTGAAGATGATCCGTTCATGCAACCTGCCTAAAGTGGGCTTTTAGCTGCTCTGGATGCTCCCATGCAGGGGAGCTACAACCACACAGTTCAAGGGAGGTTATAAATCCCCAGTGCCACTGTCTAGCAGGTTACCACAGTTTGGGTTTTTTTGCTTCACAGCTCTTGAAGGGAGCCCTGGGAGCAGAAGGATGAGAGGGAAAGAAGGAAAAGGGGGAGAGAGTCTGCAGTGGGAGGAGGGGAAGAATGGAGTCATGCTCACAGCTTTTCACAGCTGAAAACAGACCCTACTGCTGGTAATGTGAGAGGGCTGGAGCAGGCGCCAAATGGATAAGGCTGTAGACAGTGGGACTAGAGCGCTGATACTTGCCAGTACCTGCAGATAGGAGACAAATAATTGGCACATGTTAAGAAAAGGAAAAGAAAAAAAGAAAAAAAAAGGAAAAAAAAAAAAAAAAGGAGAAAAGAAAAAAAAGGTGGAAAAAAAGAGAAAAGACAGGCAGAGAAAGACAGAGTTGTTAGACATCCGTATTTTCTAAATGTGTCTGGCAGGAGCCCCAGCAAGGAATTTAATCAGCAAGAGTTGTTTAAACTGGGCTTTGAAAACAAGCCCTGTGCTGCTAGTAATGAACTTCATATCATCTGCAACTCCTGTTTGCTGACGACATTCAATTTGTTAATTCTGCAGCTGGTGATAGGGGTCAGATATGAAAGTGACGATTGTTTTTTGACGTTCCAACCCCTGCTCACATCTTTCTAATTAATCCTTTTAGGAGCCACCAGCAGATCAAGAGAAGTGTGTGGAGGGAGGGTGTGTGGGGAGGAGGAGAATGATTTTTTTTTGTGCCTGGCCTGTGGCTCCTTGCCTCCCTCTGTGGCGGAAAGGAGACACAAGTCATACCTGCTACTTGGTGGTATGGTCATGAGCTTTTATGGATGTCTTAGAAAACCTTAATGTTGGAAAAGTAGGTGGAAAAAAAATAAAAGTAAAAATAAAGAAAGAATGCTCACACAGTCACAAAACAGCTAAGCTTGGAAGGGCACAGTGGGTGACCTGGTCGAACTTCCCTGCTCAAGCAGGGCCATCCTAGAGCACAGTGCACAGGATGTGCATCTGTGTCCAGTTTGTTGCTGCATATCTCCACCGAAGGAGACTTCACAACCTCTCTGGGCAACCTGTGACAATGCATGGTCACTGCTCAGTAAAGAAGTTCTTCCTCATGGTCAGGTGGAACTTCCTGTACATCCATTTCTGTTCTTTGCCTCTTGTCCTAGTGCTTGGCACCACTTAGAAAAGCCTGGACACTTGCTTGGTTTCCAGGCACCCTTCCTTCAGAAACTGATAGATGTTGAGGGGGGGTCCCTCTCAGTCATCTCTTCTTGAGGCTGAACAAGCCCAACCCCCTCAGCTTTTCCTCATAAGAAAGATGGTCCGGTCCCCCAGTGATCCTTGTTGCCCTCTCATGGACCTGCTCCAAGAGCTCCAAGTCTCTCTTGTACCCAGAAGCCCAGAACTTGACATAGCACTCCAGATGCAGCCTCACCAGAGCTGAGTAGAGGGGTAGGGTCAACTCCCTCAACCTGCTAGTAATTGTCCTGGGGTGACTTTATGATGCTTGTATCTTGTATCCCCAGTTGTCTGTTCTGTTTATGCTGGACATTAAGTCCTGCAGCTTTGTGACTGGCTCTGAGAGTGAAGCAGGAGAGAAGACACGCGCAGTTTGTTTTCAGAAGGTGCTCTTGCTCCCTGCGTCCTCCTCCTGGGCTGTGTTGTCTGCAGCACGGACAGACGGAAGGAGAGAGCTCTCCTCCACTTTTAGTTAGGTTTTTTTAGGCAGAGAAGTTCCCCAGACTGTGGCTTTTCCTTTTCTTGGAACTCTTCAAACTTGCTCTGGACTGAAAACCCAGAAAAATGCTGGGAGCTCACACCTGTAGCCCAACGTGGCCTGGGATGCTGCATTCCAGCACTGGAGGGACTGATAAGAGACTGAGCGAGCTGAGCTACCCCCCACAACAAGGACTTTCTGAATCTGCCAGCTCTTCAGAAGAGCAAAGGGTTTTATTGTTTAATATTATTCATTCTTTATGCTTGTGAATACTTTTCTTGGTAAACAAACATTTTTTTTCTGGTTTTCTCCAAGGAAATCTTTTTCCAAACCAGTTTGGGGAGGGGCTGCTTGAATTTCCTTGCTAGAGGGACCCTATTTGGAGATTTCTTCCCAAATTTGCCCTAAACCAGGACAGCAATGCTCTTCCTAATGTAGCCCAGGATACTAATGTGCTTCTTGGCCATAAGGGCCCTGCTGGCTCAGGGATAGCCTGTTGTCCACTGGGACCACCAGGACAATGGGACCACCAGCTCTTCTCTGCAGATCTGCTTTCCAGAAGATTAGGCCCCAGCCTGTGCTGATGCATGGGGTTACCTTTCCCCAGGTGCAGGACCCTGCATTTACCTTTGTTGAATTTCAGACTTTCTTCTCTGCCTGTTTCTCCAACCTGTTGAGGTCCTTCCCCCTGAAATAGCTCACTTTAAAGTCTGGCAAGCATTTCACTTTAACTATCTCCATGGGGAATGAGAAGGGTGATGGAATTAGCAGTGAGGTAGGAAACCACTTTCCCACTATATTATCTTGCTGATAGGAGGCTGGTGAGATCTCCCTGGTTTAAAGAGCTGAGTGTGTACAAGCCACATGGAAATCGAGCAACTCTGTGCAGGCAGGTAAGAATGCCATCAAACAGAGAAGAAATCGTGGCCTCGGGAGGAGCCCACGTGCACACACACAGGCAGGTACTGCAAGAGAATCGGGACCCACCAACCAGCACAGAAGCTCACAATGCATAGATGGCTTTAATGGAAACAGCAAAAGGGAAAATGTGATAGCTGGCCTGTGCAGCATGAGAATGGGAGCACTTTGCAGATGCTAGAGTCTCCCTTCACAGAATTTTTAACCTGGGAGCCTGAACTTCTAACATAGAAAGTTATTTTGGGTGTTGAATCTGCTGCAGTGACCACATGTGCCTTGGAGAGGGCCAGCTGGCACACCAACCTAGATATGGTAGTGAAGTCTGTGTTCATCTGCAGAGGCTGGTTGAGGAGGCCTTGCAAGGCAGAAGAGCCAGCAATGAAGATGGGAGAAATTTTATAAAAGGCGAAAATGTTAGTGTGGAAAACTGGCTGGGTGACAAAATTTTAAGAAAGACCTGAGATTATGCACAGAGATTGCTGGCATTGGGGAAAGGTAGAAGAAAATAAACTTGCTCTTGTTAGCACTAGGCTGAAAAAGAAATTTTTTAATGGAAGAGTTTGGTTTTTCTTTCCCAGTCTGCCTCAGCACTGAGGTTTGGACTCAAAGGAGATACATCATCACCAGCCTCCCCAGAGCAGGAGAGTCCTGGCAGAGGTTGCATCTGTTCTGGGTCAGAGCTGAAGAAACAGCTCCAGGCGCCTGCCCTCACACAATAATTCCCCAGGAGAAGAATGCTGGGATGCTGGCACAGCTGGGTAAACACATCTACTCTGTTCCAACAGGATCTAACACTGAACCCTTGGCTCAAATGCAGTGGTCATAGCTCCTCTCAAGGAAATGGGGATCTACCAGCTCATTCTGGCTGTGTATCCATTGGACCCTGCTTTTTCTGTGGCCAAAAAATGCACTTTATAAGCCACTTGCTTATATGCTGTCAGTGCCCTTATTTTCCTACAGAAGTTTTCACTTGACTCTCTTTATTAACCAACAACTACTGCTCTCAACTATTCCCATAGTGGTTTATCCATCCAGCATAAACTTGCAGTATTGGGATGAGAAATCAACCACCTCTATTAATGTTTACCTTTTTTTTAGCAGATTTTATCAGTATTATTAATTTGCACACAGAAGGAGGATATTGCTCTTTCACTCCAGACTCTAAAAATCAGTAAAACACAGTTCTGTTCTTAGCAGGCCTGGAACAAGACTAGCTTCAATTAAATTGGCCTAGATTTAAATCAGTAGACTCATGAGCACGCTTTGCCCTTATGGCGTTTCTTCAGTTTGTTCCAAACGTTACGCAGAAAATCTAGGAAAATACTGGGGGTGGGGGAGAGATATATGCTGTGATGAAATTGATACAAAGATATTGTTAGAGGTGGAGAATGACTCTTTGAGAATGACTGCTTTCCACAAGCAAGTAAACCACTATTGAAGCCTGCTTGTAAATGAAAAAGAGTATCAGAGGGCTCCTGAGGTTCCTGGGAGACACCAGCCCCACAGAGGACAAAGAGCTCTGCTACATCTGCTGATAATAAAGGACAAACAACTGGCGGGATGAAGCTGTACTGTACTGGGATATCAGCAATGAAACAGATTTTCCCCATCAGATAAGATGAAGACAAGAAAACAGAATTATAAATGCAGTGAAAAATGAGTAGAGGATACTGAATTTCTCAGGTTATTTAAAACGTGCACTATTATTTCTTAATAGGCTTTCACCTGTTGCATCTGTGAATATGAGCTTATCTTTCACTCCTGCAAGGTTTATCAGCTTAATTTGGCTGCTTATGAAAGACCCATTGGCCCTGAACATCTCTGCAAGTGGTATCCACTCTGCTTAGCTAGAAGCACAAAGCACTTAGCAAAAAACATTATCCTTTCCAGTGTTTATGTTCAGCTCAAGCACATCTTAGCCCTTTTATTGTCTGTATGGTTAAGGCCTACAGGTACCCTGTCACATAAAAGACATACTGTTTATTATTCCAGTGTTACCAAAGTACTTGAGGGAAACAGTAATCTATTTTCTGTGGGGGAAGAACCCAACCAAAGCAAGTGTGGCAAGAACTGCCAGCTCCAATAGCAACAGGAGGATCTTTTAGATCTCAACCCATTGCAGAGGCATCCCCACGCAAGCCTTGTGCCGGCAGTTGTATCCCTCTAGCTGCGTCTTAAACCACAGCTTTCAACTTGCTATGCTACTTTGTTCACTCTGCTATTCTTGCATGACATTTCTGTGAAATCTGAAAAATATTCCCTTTTATGAATTAATCGCATGCATGGTTATAAGTTCTGTTTTAGGGTGATAGTTCTGATTTTCTCTGGTAAGAAAAGGACTTTAGATCAATCCAAAATACCTACCACCATAAAGAATCAATTCCATACATTATCAACCCCATTTTCTTAAATATTTTTGGGTTTTTTACCAGATATTTCTCTTGCCATAATATGAGGTTTTAATAAACGGAAAAACACATATCTTAAAGAAACACACCCTGTCTCTGAGATACAGAAAAAGCAAAGCATGTCTAGATCGAAAACAGCTACAAGGAATAAAGTCAACAAGGACAATGTTTAAGTAATCAACATTCCCAGATAGGTGATGTCAAAATGGTAATTATCTTTCCAGAGCTGCCTGAAAATCTAAAGCAGGAGGAAAATGTCCAAAGAGCTGTATTGCACTGCTTTCACCCTGTGAGGGTACAGAGTACATCTGGAGTAATATGCTCACAAAATGGTGTTCATCTTCCACAGCCCTCCAGAGCCCTATGGAAAGGGTGTAGGTGGTCCAAAGGGACACAATTACAAGTAAAAGAATAAAATTTAACACAGTAACATTTGCAGTGTTTATCAGAACAAATTCCCCAGCAATGAGACATAGCTGACATAAGGAAGTGTCCTTAAGGAATCAATGGGCGCTCCATTAAAGGTTATGCTAGATAAAGCAGGCACTGCTACAACTTGGAAGGAAAAGTTTCCAAATGCTCTGCTTTCTGCAACAGAGTGAAATGACAGTGACTCTGCTGGGCAGCAAAGTTTCAAAAATGCGTTTAGGTCTCTGGCATGTTCAGGCTACCTCTTGGAGAGTAATGCAAAAGAATTAGACTGTATGAAAGCATTATTCAGCAGGTGTTATCTTAGGCACTTTGGAACAAAGTTACCCTCTTGTATTTAGAGCTTAGGCCTTCTGATTAATTATTTACATCTGCTCTGTCTTGGAGGGTGTTTGAGGATGTTGCTGCAGTACAGGCCACCAAAAGCAGAGTTTGGGAGGCTGTGGTTCAGTAAGAGAACATAGGACAGACAGAATAAGGACAGGTACATGAAGATACCCACTGAGCCTTCTAGACCCATACAGAAGAATCTGAATGAAAGCAGCTTGACTTATGAAAACATGAACATAAATATCAGACCCTTACAGTGAAAAGAGTGTTTAAGGTGTACAGCTTAGGAATCATGGATGGAACAAATAGCTGAATCAGCCTTCTTTCTAACTGTTTGTAACACATTATAAGAGAAGAGAAAAGCCTTCATTCTCAGCAAACACCTATACCAGGGCCAGAATATATTAGAGACAGTCCTTGCTGCCCAAATGCTGTCCAAATCTATTAAATAACATTATTAATAGACATCAGTTTTCAATACTAAGATTTTAAGACTGCTGCACAGAGACCAATTTTGCAGCTTTTATTTATTCATCAATTTCCATCTTGAGACCACAGAGGTATCTATGCTGGCAAGTGACAAAGGGGGGAATCAACTGAGAAACATCTTAAAAAATTGCCATTGTCGTGCAGCACCACAGTCATGGGATTACTGCCCTTCTCTCCTCCTGTAATGAGAGATTTGACCTGTATTCCTTGGGCTGAAAAGGAAAAAGTAACCCCTGTACCAAGAGGCCCAACTGTCTCGCCAGCAAGTGCCAATGCATTTTGCATTAACACTTCTCACGAGGAGACCCTGAGTCCCAGCACCAATGGGGCTAGAGGAGTGTGAAAAACCTCCAGAATATGCTTTCTCACAGCCTGACAGATAACTTGCCATGAAACCCAAACACTGTCAAGTCATCCAGGACATAATAGCCCATATTATAACTCAAACGAATGAGCTCTGCTCACAACTTATATAGACAATCCTTAAAACTTCTTTTGAAAAGTTCTTAGGAACACAGCTTTACTCCTCAGACAGCCTATTCCCTAAATCCACATAAAATATGGCTCATTCAGGCCTCTCTGGAACAGCAACGTTCAGCTGGTTTGAAAAACAGGAAAAAAACCCTACTTACTCAATATTTTCATTCTATGGAGTTTACTTTGCAAAAGAGCAGATAAAGAGAAGAAATCAGATAGAAATACTTTAAAACACAAGTACTTTTTTTAAAAAAGAAAAGGGTTAACATGAAGGAGGTTATTTTATCCCTAAATGTTAAGTCCAAGATGCTCTGAGCAAGCAGTGGTTGGGGATAAAGCTAAAGTAGCAGGTTTCTCTTCAAAGAAACACAGACCAAGTAGCAAAATACAGACTAAAAATTAAAGTGCAAGAAGACAAAAATATTTAAATTAGCCTGGGGAAGTCTATCAATCTAAGTCTTGCCCATATCAGACAGGGCTTGCTGGAAAAGAGAAAACTGTAAAATTACTGGTAAGTTGCCCTACTGGAAGCACAACCTTATATTAGGAAAAAGGAGATTTTTGGCTGCTCTAGCCTATAAACTTCCTTCAAGTAAGCCAAGTAAGAGAAAGGATTCAGCTTCTGCTGAACCATTTGCCTGCAACTGCAGCTTGATGGAGACTGGTGTTGGCTTTGCTGGTAATAGTTAACGTCTTGGTATTCAGAACTATCCTTGGCATTCTTGCTCAGCCTGGGGAGACAGTACTGTCGTTCACTGACTGCATTTGAAAACAATACAACGTCCTGGCTGGTAGCATCTGATTTCTATACACCCTCCTGGAAAAAGGAAAAAAAGAAGAAAGAAAAAAAAAAAAAAAAGAGAGAGAGAGAGAAGCTCTTAAACTTGAGGAGAAAATTGACTGAATGAATAAATGCAAAATAACCAGGGGAGGCAGGGATCCTGGGAAATAGGGGAAAGTGGAGGCTGTGGTCTTCTGTGCCTTCACATGGAAGGGTTTAAAACTCCCTAGAAGGTCCAGGTGCAAATTACCATTTCCACTCCTCATCCTTCCCTAACTCACAGTTGCTGTATCTCAAATACAAATTTTGAGCATGGGTCAAATGCCTTAAGCCCTCCCAAAGTTCCTTCTTCCCCAGTTGGCACAGCACCTTTGGAATGAGGTGACTATCTCTGCACACCAGTGTCAAGATTTTACACTTTTCAAATCTGCACCTCTACCTCCCACATTTCCCCAAACCCCATCCCAAAATCCTTTTTTTAACTCATTGCAAAGAAGCTACAACAAATGCTTGCAGAATGCTGACCTAAAGCACAATTATTCACCTGATTCTGCACCTTGTAAACTTTACATTTTTTCCTACATGGCCTCTAATTTTTTTCTAATAGAAACCTTATACAGGCAGACAGCACCATTTTGCGGCCAGTTCAATGCAGAAGGCCAGGATACTGTATCCATTTCCTCCTAGTATCTGTTTTGGCCAATTCTCACTTTGTTCTTCCCAGCAGAGGGGATGCCCAAGATTAACCAAAAGAGAGCTAGGCATCCAAGTCCCTGCTTTAGACTGCTAATACATAGGGCTTGCTATTTGCTTGCAAATCCCCAGGTTTAATCTAACAAGAAGATGTCATTTTAGCCTCTTTAGGTCTCTTTGCTGTTTATAAGTAAAGAAATCTATCACACAAAATAAAACAGTGGGGGTTTCCAACAGTAGTCTCCATTCAGGCAAAGTGGTAACTTTTCCAGGACAATTTTGATTTTCTCTACCAAACTATGTGTCTCAGAATTATATTCTGCATTGCAGATTTCATATTTGTGGCCTGCAGTCACAGGAAACTTATCCTTCCAAAGTTAATTCAGTAGGACTGCAATATGGGACTTGCTGTTCAAAACAATAGGAAGAGAACATTTATTTTCCTCCTTACTTACCATGGCTAAAATAAAGAATTTTTTTTAAAAAAATCAACTTTATCTTCTGGAAATGTCACATTTGCTTTGTGTCCTTCAGAAACCATTGATTTCTCTCTTCTTCCCCTGGAGTAATTGCCCAGACCTTTTCTGCCCATCTACACTTTCTCTACCACAAGCTGCAGAAGCATTCACTATTAGCGTGTCTCAGAGGTGCTAACATAAAGAGACAATATTAATAACATTAAAAAAACCCTGTACAGCCTCTTCTATCCTTTATCACCCTTACTTTTCAGGAGACAGGGAACAGAGGAGGGATTTCCACAATGGTATTGTTTCTTAGTATGAAGAAAATCCTGGATTCTTTATGTGTGCTTGGAAGCCTATAGTAATCATATTATTCCAGGATTCTTATTGCTGGTTAATGGAATTCTTTTAATATTGACTCAAGTTTCTATTAAATAGATTTGCATTGATCTGGTGATGTATAGAGCTCAAGTAAGTCTATCTATGTGTAAGCAAATTAAAAGCCTTAAGCCTATACAGCCAAACTGTATAATCCCATGCTGAAAAATTGATCCTCTGATACTCTCCTGGGGACTTTTTTTAGGTAAAAAGACACCTTCCATTTCTTTGACAGAAAGAAAAATTTCAAAAATATTTCACATTCAACAAATACAGTCTAAAGCCATCAGAAAATGTGTTTAAAATTAGAAAGTGCACCTAGCATTGGGTAACACAGCACTGACTATTCAGCAGTTATAATGAATATATGAATTATGTTGAATACAATAAATTATCTTGCCGTAGCATCACTCATCATTGCTTTCCAGCCTGAGCATAGAGTTTGATATTTTTGAAGCAATATGTTTACCACAGCCTTGCTGTCACCAAATCCAATACTGGCATCACTCAGACAGTGATGAAATCAAATCGGTCTCAGTGTGCCTTTTCCCCACTCTGGAATAAAATCATCCAACACATACATTTCAAAACACTTAGTACATAACACTGTCCTGTGTCATTTACTGTGCAGAAGTACTGAAGATGCATCCAAGAAACCTGTGGCAATAGCAGTAAGATCTACAAATCTGCATGGGAACCAATCTCCAGCCACCCCATGGGTGTTCACAGCCACTGATTGTGAGGATGGGCACAGGGGAGTGAGCAGCAGCAGCTCAGATGGGTGGTTTCCCAAAGCACCGTGCTCCAGGGTGGCTTATCCAACCTTTAGTAAGAACTGCATTCACTTTGAAGTCTCTCTTCTAAGAGAAGGCACCAATACTGTTCCTCCTTTCTCTCCCACCATGTTCATTAATTACATTCATTAATTAACCAGGAGATAATCCATCTTCACTGTCAGACCAGTGGATTTAGAAAGCACCCAAGGAGCAGGAAGACACACATGCACATACACCCAAATAAGTGGGATGTCTTCAACCTTATTTCCATATGAAATTAGACTAAAATAGTCATAAAGCTTAATTCAGTTTCTCAGTTCCTGTTTCACTCATATTTTAACCCTCCAGCAGAACTACACTAGAGGTAATCTTTGTCTATCATATTACAGGCTACTGGCACAACTCCCAAAAAACCACAACCATATCCAAGGTGTCCAACTGTGTATAAAAACTAACCCACATTTTGGAAATCCAGACAGAGCACCTATAATTTGGAGGCCATTCTTACATTACCTGGTTAATACGTGCATATTCCTCTGCTGTGTGCTTATAGCATGTGAGCAAAGACTCAGTAAAAAAAACCCCACAGAAGTCTGCTAAAAAACAGTGGTCAGGATGGCAGGGTTCATGAAGTGTTTTTAATGGGTGTGAAGGATGAGCTTGATGCTTATCCTACTGAGTGGGATCTGTTCAAGAAAAGATAGGTAGTAAGTAAAAAACCGCCTTTTTAGAAATTGTTATCAAATACTGATCAATAATGTTTAAAACCTCCCCCTTATAAGCATGAGCAACTACACCTTTGCAAATTGAAGTAGGTCTCGGTAGATGTGAAGATTTTCTGACTGAAAGAGCCATATCTGCTGTTACCCAGTGTGCAAGCATTTCCATCACTTATCAATATCCAAAAGAACATCAGCAAAAAGAAATCAGCAAAACCAGATATTTTTAGTTAGGGTATTGCATGCCATGAATCTTGCATGTATTTCAAGAAGTGGTTTTAGTACTTGGTATTCTGATTTGCACTAGGTTGAGGCCCAACCTAGCCTCTATTTTGTGCATGTAACCTTTCTGCTGGAGGAGTTTTGAATGCCAGGTCAGGAGTGTTTTAATTAGATGGAGTTTCCACATGCTTCAGTAGGAGTAGTGCAACACCTTGTTTTCATAATGAAGCTGTGTGCTTACTTCTCTGATTTCTCAGACACACACAATTATAAAGAACTAAAACTATTTTCCTGCAGGTCAGCTGCATGAACTTTCTTTGAGGTGACAAGAGTGAAAGCCTCCACATCATCACCAGCTCTAGATAGTTAGCAGAATGAATAGATCACATCCCTGCATCAAAGGAAATCCACTGCCTACCAGGACCTCAATGCTGCATTATGACTGTCTTAAAATCAGTGGAAACTTAATGGGATGCAAAAGAAAAGTTACCATCGTGGGTCCTCAAAAGTCATTTTATCACAAAAACAGTAAATTCCTGTCTGCACAGAGAAAAAGATCCGTGCCTCTAACTCCCTACTAATGGTAGGCATTACCTGCTATGTGGTTACCTGCAGGATTTCAGGGAGTGTAGGATGCAAATGAGATGTCTTTCTCCAGGTGCAGAAGTCAAACTGAAAACCAAGGCTCGTAGTATGCCCTGACTCCTTTGCAAGATGAGGGGCTACCTCAGCTGGCTGTGCAGCCCCCCAGGGCCAGGGCATACTCCCAAGTCCTGTCTACCTCAATCTTCTGCCCCAGCCCTGAGCTGGAAGGTGACCTGCAGGAAATTCACAAAAAGGCCATTACTGTGTTGTGTCAGCTCAGAAAACCGCAACAGGGCCAGGCAGGGGAGGAAAAAGCCTAGAGAGGAAATCAAGGAAATTCACTTTGGCAGAAACTAGCAAAGCCTTTTTCTGAATGTTAACTATCTAATTTAATGAAGTCTAGAGATCAGTAGAGACAATTGTCACTGCCAGCTTTGATGCCAATCACAACTCTGGAACACGAGCCAGTGAATGCATCCAACATACAAAGGAGAAAACAAAAACAAGGCAAGGATTTGACCCTTTGCTATCACGATCCTTTAAGAAGAAATATCACCTTTCAAAATTATGGGGAAAAAATCTTCCCAGTCAGAACAATTCAGCAAGAAAAAGGAAAGAGAAATCACAAGGCAAAAGACTACAGAATTGTAATTTCTCTCTGTCGGTCTGTGGTGCCTTTAGGGCTGTCGGCAGGAACACTTGTGGGCTGAAAACCTCTATGTGGGCTGGCAAATTAGGGAAGATTTGTCTAATTCCTGTCAGGGAAGCAGGCCTGAACTTTTTCCTTGTAGGCAGCTGTAAGTCTGCTGTGCCTTCATGGGAGTCCTGTTGCAGGGATACACTTCTCCTGTGCCGGTGGGTTCCCAGTATCCCCAGCTCCATCCCTCCCTTCACCTTATTCTTGAGAAGGCATATGGTGAAGGAGACATTTTGCATCTCTGCTGAGTATATACTAACAAACTCCAAACCTCTGTGTATCAAAGGCACAGCTAAGCAAATTAATATCGTCTGATTTCTTTCAAGCAGGTTTTTCCATTGAGACTTTCAGCAGAGGAAAATTAGAACCATTAGGTTTGGAAAAGACCGGCAAGATGAAGTCCAACCAAGTCCAAGTTGAATATCACCATGCCCACTAAACCATATCACAAAACTACACAAATACTCACTTTCTTACACTTCCAGGGATGGTCAATTCTCACTTTTTCCTGAAAATCTGTAGCTCTATGGTTCTCACTCTTATGGGTAAACATGGGTTAAAATATAATTCTGGACAATCTGCTCCTTCCCAAGCTGGAGGACTGAACTCATTCCTCTCTTATCCTCTTGAGCCACCCTTCCTTCTCTGAAAATGGGCTCTGGGAAAGCTCTCTAAGGGAGAACAGCATTTTATCCCCGCTCTAAACTATTAGGAATTTCAACTATGCCCATTTCTTGCTTTACATGACTTTCGCATATCTACATCCTCCTCAGAATAGTCACACTATGAGAAATTCTGCTGGTACTAAAAACGTCTTAGTGTGACACCATATAATCGAAGAGCTTTGCATGAAATTTCTCCCAAGCATAAAAACAGAGAGGATTATCTGGGGATGGATTTCCCTGAGGGTACAGTTCTTACCTTGTACTCAGTTTTGGAGGAATCCTGTCACAAAGCAGAAGTATCCATGCTCTCTCCTGCATGCATGAGAAATACGAGACCACAGAGTCTTCTGTATGACTTTCCTTTGCTTTCCTCTCTGTCTTTTCACCCAAGCTGTAGACCTGAAAACCAAACCATATGATCAGAAGACCATGACCACATGGAGACCTATGGAGACCTCACAACTTCACCATCCAAAATGACCCATTCCCAACCTTCATCCAGCAACCATCATGTGTCTCATTTGAGCAATGCTGACAGCAGTCACCAAACTACACCAAGATTCACCACACACTGAATAGCAACAGGCCCCGGCTGACAGAATCCCACCCAGGCCAGTCATATTTTCCACAAAAGCTATACAAGGAATGCCCTAATCCTGGCAGAATTTAGGAAGTATTAGGATAATGCACTGAAAACCATACTTTAACTGTTGGTCAGCCCTGAAGCTGTCAATCAGTTGGACTAGATGGTCATTTCAGGTCCCTTTTGGCTCAACCATTCCATTCCATTCCATTCCATTCCATTCCATTCCATTCCATTCCATTCCATTCCATTCCATTCTTCTTAGTATCTCCCCCTTTCCCTAGACGTACACACCGAGACACGCACACTGATGCACTAGACACACCTGCTGGGCATTCCTCATGCCTCTTCTGCCATTCAGCTCCCAGGGACTAACATCGTGGCACTCCTCTCTACTCAGGCCGTGGCAGAAACCAACCCTGCAGCCCAGGGACCACCTCTATTAACTGTTCCCTCTCTGCAGGAAATGGCTTCTTTCCATGAAGCCATGCAGTGAGGACAGGGGACACAAATTCAGTTTTGGGGGGATACAAGAAGTGGTTTCTGCAGCCACAGCCTTGATAAAAGCCAAAGAGCAACCAGAGCCATGGGCTGGGCTGGCCAGTGCCAAAGGACCACCATGGAAACAACACAGGTTTTGAAAAACCAGTAAGTGGAGGTTACACTGGTGTGGTAGAAAGATTGGTCCTTTTCAGATCTAGAACATTCAGATCCATGCTCAAAGCAGAGCCAGGCAAGCAACAACCCTTCCAAATGGCAAAAAATAGCCCATTTCTGCTATCACTGTCATACTCCCTTTCCCCACTGAAACCAAGCTGCATAGATCTTCTGTTAAACGCACCAATTTGCTGTGTTTGTATGGGACAAAATGCATTTCAGCCAAAGGGTGAAACTTTCACAGCTCACTTGTGCTATTGACTTTTTCCAGAGGAGAGGGAGAGCAGAGTTCAGCTGGGTGGGACATACACCAATTACGTAGTCCAAATGCCTGACCACAAGGTGAGGGCATTATCCAACTGCTTCTTAAACACCAACAGGTTTAGGGCATTGACACTCTCTCCAGGAAGCCAATGCTAGGGCTTGGCACTCTCTCAATAGATATGTTTCCTCATGTCACCTCCAAACCTTCCCTGATGGAAGCAGATTTGAACCTGGTGTTGTTCCTCAGCCTTCTTCTCACCAAATTAAACAAACCCTGTCCTCAGCCACTCTTCACAGGGCATGCCTTCCAGCTCTCTCTCATCTTTGGTACCCTCTTCTGAATGGATTCAAGGACCTTCACATCCCTCTTAAGTGATGGGGCTCGGAACTGCACACAAATGCCCAAGATGAGGCTGCACCAGTGTTAAACACAGTGGGATAACCCCTCTTTTGACCAGCTGGTTGTGTTATGTTTGATGCATGCCAGAACAAGGTTTGCCCTCCTGGCTGCCAGGGCACACACTGCTGGCTCCTATCGAGCCTCCTGTCAGCCAGCACCCCCAGTCCTCTTCTGTGGGGTTCCTCTCCAGTCACTCCTCACCAAATTTGAAATTTCACCCACTGTTACTCCATGTCATATGCAGAATCCAGCACTTGTTCTTGTACAGGTTTATGCCACTGGTGATTTGCCAATGCTCCAATCTATCCAGATCCCTCTGCAAGGCTCTTGTCCCTCAAGAGAGTCAACACTGTGGTGACTGGCTGCCAGACACTTATAGCCCCAGTCATTTCAACCTTTTGAGAGCTCTGCCTTCCAGTCAGTTCTTCACCCAGTGTAATGTCTCCCTGTTCATCTTGTGCGACATCTGGACAAGTTTGTCCAGAGGGATGCTGTGATGGACAATATTAAAAGAGTTACCTAAAATCCAGAAAAACTTCATCCACTGTGGCCCCTTCAACCACTGGGCAGGTGACCTAATCACAGAAGCATATTAAAATAATTAAACAAGACTTTCCCCTTGTGAACCAATGTTGGCCTTGTCTAATGATTGTGTTTTTCTGAAAGTCTTTCAGCAGCACCCATTATGACAGTCTCCATCATTTTTCTAGGTACTGAGGTTAGACTAAGGTCTGCAGTTTCCTGGGTCTTTCCTCATACCCTTTCTCTAGGCTGTATTAACACTGGCTAGATTCCTGTCAGCAAGAATCTTCCCAGACTCCCAAGGTGTTTGGTAGATGATTGAGAGGTTCCTGCCATGACATCCACTAACTCCATTACTCCAGAATGAAGCCCATCAAAACTCCATGGACTTGTAAACATTCAGCTGATACCGCTGGTCTCTTACAAGTTCATTATCCAGGAAAGGAAAGTCACTGCTTCCATAATCATGGTCCTCTGTCTCAGGGGACTGGGCAGCCCAAGGTCTACCAATATTATTAGAGACTGAGACAATTGAAAGCATTGAATGTCTTTGCTTTTTCTTTATGCCTATTGTCAGGTGCTGATCTTCAACAAGAACCTTGGCTGAGAAATAGATAATAGGCACCATGATGTCTGCTTTGCCTTCTGTGTCCCTGATCCTGACCCAGAGGCTCTCAATCACATCATCCCAAACATTAAGGGATGTGTAGTCAAACCTCTCTCCTACAGACATTTCGACTCCTCATGTGCTCTGTCTATGCCTCCTGAAGAGCCCAAAGCCCTTCATCCCATTTGCCTACCTCACTTTCTGGGAAGATTCTCAGGTCTTACCTATAATCCTGGTAAATCTCCTTTCCCTTCAGGATTTAGAATTTTGAGTACTGAAAGAGTAAGGAGTAATATTATTCTTCTCATTTTGTACATTGATGCTAAAATTAGTACGTACATTCAGACCATGTAAAAAAGAGCATTTATACCATATACATTTATTTTATTGTGGTGATGTCAGAAGGGGAAAACAAGTGGATTTTTTCTTCTGTATGAGCTCCACAGAGACATAGAGACCAAGCTATTATGGTGAGGTCTACTTGAAATGATTGTTTTCTGGATTGTTTTTTGCTCTTTACTCTATTTTTTCCTTGCACTTTAATAGTTTTTTTCCTCCTTTGGCACATGAAAACACTTGTTTTTATGACATGTCCTTTCAGTACTCAAGTCTGCGTGAAGGAAAAGTTAAAAGTTTTACCACTTTCATCTCAGAAATAAGGATCAGACTTAAGTGTCTGATCCTTATTAGTGTCAGGACTCAGATTTGTTGTCCTGTTACATGCATGCTTTCCAAACTTTGGTGATGAGGGCCCAAAACTCAGCATTGTGCCCCACTGAGGTGTGGAAATCTTCTTGGCAGTCTTTCCACTCCTCTCCCTAAGCTGACCCACTGTACCTTTGGGTAGCAACTGCCTGGGTCATATCCCCTATGTGTTGTAGATCACAGAAATCACTATGAGAGGAACAGAACTTTATCGAAGCAGATTTGGGGTTTTTTTCTCCATTGGTTGCATTCAAATCCTATATATCTTTCTTTACCTCAAAACAAACAAACAAACAAACAACCAAACAAACAAACACCAAAAAAACACAAACAAACAAACAAAAAACCAAACCAAAACAAAAACAAACAGGTATCTTGGATCAAAGGGCAATTCTCCATAAAATATGAGAAGGTTCTCAATAAGAAAGTTTCTTATCTTAAAGAGATAATTGGTGAAATATATACTGTTAGAGTACCCATCAGCACTGCCAGATGTCAGTCATTCCCATTACAAACCAGAGTACTGAAAATAAACTAGAATTAGGCTGTTAGGTCCTTTGTATTGAAGCTAGCTCCAGTACAGAATGTATCAACTCAGGTATACTAATTATTTTCTTAACTGGATTTGATCTCAGCATACTCAAATGAACGGAGTTGAAATGATGGTGAATACAAACAAAACTGGAAAAAAAGTAGCTCTAAAGATGGGGAAAAAATTGTTCTGCCTATTCATATCCTCAAGAAATATCTGTTCAAACTAGCCAGGTTCATATCATAGATGTTTTGGATAGTGTGAAACGTGTCTTATAAATAGTGCTTCTTATATTTTAGGTTGGCAGGACAAAGACTAAGAGGGGAGATAACTCTCTCTGTAATGACAGCAGAACAGTATGTGCTAGAAGAGAGGAAGCTGAGGTATGTCTGTTGGGTTAGTGTATAAAACCCAGCTTTGTAAAATTGCAGTGAGATTCACATACATTTACTTTAGCAATTACTTCAGTAGAGAGTTTCTTGATCACTGATGCTGTCATAGTTGAATGCTGCAAGTTTGGTCTTTCAGAGACTTGACCAAGGGCAATCCAGAGAGCAGGTGGGTTTACTGCTGTCCCTGCTGCCACTGGAAAGCCATGCCAGAACACCCCGACCTTCAATATCGGCTTTCCAGCCAACTCTTTTATGGTCAGCTGTTCTCAATTTTATTTTAGGCTAAACAACAAATTTTCGTCATTGCTTTTTGTTCCTCTCATGAAGGCATACAGTAATTACAGCCTCTTCACAAATGTTTTTTTTTTTTTCTAGATCCTGTAAATGCTGTTATTGCAGTCCCCTCTCCAAAGATTTTTATTTGTCTGGGTATACTATCTGTCCTGTGCTCATGAGTGTCTTGGGCCATTTGCAATATTTCTTATGAAGTTCACTGATGCTTTGCCTAGGATATTGCTTTTGCTTCCTCTGCTGGAAATGGATCACCTGATGTGAATCTAAGCTGTATTTCCCTGTATTTTCTGTTTTCATAGACTACCACATGAGTATTCATAAGTAATCCTGTCTGTGTTTAATTGTCTCTGTTATATGTCCTATATATGAAACATATATCATGTTTCAAGAGAGTTTTCAGGCATCAGGAAAGCCAAATTCTGGAACAGACTCAACTCCTACAATTGGGTGGGAAGCAAAAATCCTAACTAGTTTTAAAACTCATCCTGATAAATGAAGAGGAATATAGGATGTGACTGCCTGAAATATCAAGAGTCTGGACCTCATGATCTGTGAGGACCTTCCCTATCACTAGTCCAGAATTACTAAATATTGTATAGGATAAAGTCATTGAAAATCTCTAGCTAATCACTCACATGACAATAGCATTTTAGGTAAAATTTTGAAAAGCAAGAACAGGATGAGTACCTAAACCCTTCAGCCTCTGTAGAAGACTCAAGATGCTTTGTAATGACACTTATTTCTATTTATAGTATTGGCTACAGAGCTACATTTACATAGAGATTTCTTATTTCCTGGCATTTGTACACTGAATGAACATGACAGAAAGTCAGACAAGAAAAGGACTATGTTTTAAACACTCAGAAATTAGAAGAAAGGAGATATTAAAAATTCCGTAGAGTTGCAAAAGCCAGAAACTTGATCTCAACACTCCCAATCCTCCCTGCAACACCTAATTTGTGTGAACATCATCTTTCCTGTGTAATGCATCCACTGTTGAGTGAGTCAGAGGAGACGGAATCAGGAGACACATTCTCCATTTAGATCTGAAACCACTTGGCTTCAAGGCTGTCAATCTCCATTGCATAAAGCAGACACAGAAAACAAGAACAGTCCTGAGGAAGTTGTCTCCTATATTCCCATTTTTCCTACTGTTCCTCAGTTGTCTCATTATTCCATTGGAATAACATAGACATTATAATGAAAGCATCATTGAGGACAGCATTTAAGTGCTCAAATATTATTTTGAGAAGTAAGGCATATATGACTTGCTCCAGTGAAGATACTGAAAACATTAATTATAACATGAAATCCAGAAATTAAGTATTTGTCCCCCTTCTTGAGGGAAGGACTGAGATGCCCAGATCACACCTATATGCACATCAGCAATATGAGACTGTCTAAGAAATAAAGAATTTCCATGGCAGCCTAGGGATTATAATAAGCAGGATGGCAATCCAAAGACACAATATAAATATTTCAGACCTAAACTCAAATCCTTCCTCTGACTGAGGCACCATGGCATACTTCACCCCAGAGCTTCCCAGGTACACCCAAAAGAGGACATTTTCTTTCTTCAGATGTTCAGTTTAATAAAAAATCCTAATTCTTCAGTTGAAAAATGCAAGACCAAAACTTGGCCCCTGCAATAAGGATGGTCTGTGTATTGTCCAGCAAGCAGTTTGGCATGGTGCTTACATTTTTTTGTACATATGATCCCAAATTACTCCTGAAAACACAACTTGAATGTTTTTGACAATTCTGTCCTTTTTTAGCTACTTAAAAGATTTTTAATTCAACTAAAAGTCTTTACTTATTGTGGCAGTGAGTTCCACAGATTAACTATATGTGACATAAAAGGGCATTTTCTTTACCATTTTAAAATTTATTGCCTTTTAATTTAATTAGGTATCCTCCTGTGTCTCTTTCATAAGACAGGATAAATAGAAGCACCTGCTGACCTTCTTTATGCCATACATTATTTTATATACCTTTGTCATGTCATTTCTTATTAGTCTCTTTACTAAACTAAATAGCTGGAATCTTTTTAATCTCTCCTATTATAAGATACTTTCCAACCTGTAATCATTTGCTTTGCCCTTTCTAAAAAGTTCTTGGATATTCAGATCTCTCTAGGTAATCATTTAAATGTAACATATAATTTACAATAATTTAATCTTTAGTAAGTCTTACACTGTTTACACAACTATGTTCCTTCTATGATCTATCCTTTCTGTACTGGTGCAGATTTATCAGGAAAACAATGTCTCTGGGAATAGTCTTTGTTGGCAGCAATATTTGCAAACCTGGGAGACTAAGCTCAACGCAAATGGTTTATGTATTTAGGGCAATACTTCAGGGCGTACCCCAGCTCAGGTCTGGTTTTACATTCACAATTAGTTTGAGAGTGTAGTCAAATCCATCCCACATGCACCTCTGCAATGTTGATGCCCAGAGTGTACTTCAGGTGACCTTACTAGAACTTCATGTAACACCTTCTACCAAGTTTCTTCTCAGTGAGTGGAGACTGAGGATTTAATTTCCTCTTCATGGAGGTGAGCCCCAGCAAGCAGCTCGCAACAGGAAGTCCCAGCACTGGGCAGAAGAAACTGACCCTGCACTCCTGGCTCAGGTTCCTGCTGTTGATGGAAACTAGAAAAGATAATCTCCAGTTTCGATATCTCTGAGCAATCATCTTTGCTATACAGATAGAAATTTGTGCAAGCATTGAATGGATGTCTCAGTATATCATCAGTGACAAAATATACATGTATAGGTCAGGAATTTGAGAGTTGTCATAGCTTTCTCAACTCTTCCAAATATTTTTTGGTTCACAGTATCATTTTTAGCAGGCAGGCAGACTAGATGAGATGCTACCTCCACTGTAGGATTATTTCTACCACCAGCACACAGCAGGACAAAACAAAGGTGTTCTCTGGTGTAGTTCAACAGTGGCATTAGGAGGAATTAACACCAGGTATAATAATCCTTTGTCTGCATTTAGATAGCATTCATTCTGCACCCCAGAAAGGTCTCACTGTTATCATTACATTTGATTGAGGGTTCAGACTCTATTCTTGAACACCAAGATTTAAACATTACAATCACTCTGTCCATTTGACTCACAAAGGCAATTCCCCTCAATCTTCTTCCTTATACCTCACCAAGAGTGGCCTGCCTTCTCAGGGCCTGACAGATGTGCCACACCAGGGCACCCAAGCTGCTGGGCCCAGAGAGAGGAACTCCAGCATTTCACTAAGTATTTAAGATTTGCTAACAGTGAGCAATCATAATGCTCATCCCACACCAACAGCTTCTGCTCTGCAGGTGCTAGAAAGAAAATTAGTGAAAACTTTCCCTCTCTTTTTTTCTTAAACAGAAAGATATTCTTTTTCCATGCACACAAAAAGCTGGAATCTCTGGTTTTACTTCAGTTGCCTAACCTCAGGCACCCTAATATCACTGGAGACGCCATAGGTAGTGACAAAACCCACAGCAGGTTGGGAAATGCAACACAGAAACTATGACAGAACTATGTTCATCCTTCTGAACAGAACTTTGACAGCAACTGCTGCTGAGCCCAGGGCAGCTCAAGCACCAGTTATTAGGCACTCACATTGAGCCTTTCTCTTAAACATAAGTCCTAAATCAAACACAAAAAATTATGTATTTTGTGGAGAGTGACTGACTATTCACAATCCTGCTTTCTTCAGAGCTGGCATGTTAAAGCGCATCTGATCTCAACGACTGCTTTCTGAACACAACACCCACTTGAACAGGAAAATAAAGAGCTGAATCTCGCTTGCATGGTGTTTCTAAAGTGAGAGCACTCCGAAATTGTGTAGGAAAACAGAGCCATCTACAGGGGAAACTGTTCCTGTTTGGCAAGAAAAGAGATCTGATGAAGCAACACGTGACCCTCTGCAGCCAACACAGGGGCAGGACCAGACAAACGCGGTGTTGCCAGCAGAGTGATGAAGGTTACACAAATATCTTCTACATGATAGAAGTTTTTTGAATCAGGTCTCTCAGGCTCTCTTCTTTCATAGTCTTTAGCAAATATCTCCGTGAGTATCCAAGCAAAGCTACAACTAAGTTTCCCAGTGACTTCCTCCTCACATTCCTAGTTACTAGTAGTTGCTGGAAGACACTTTTACTGGTACATACCTTGCACACCTACCCAGGAGACAGGCTACAAGACAAAACAGGCTACTAGAAAAATCTAGTGCAACATCTGAGGCTGCAGTCCCACACCATCTTTTGACTCCCAGCTCCTTTCCATCAGCACTCTGTCCCTCAGTTACTTGAGCACACCCTTGCTATAGCAGAGACATCCAAGCTGTACCTAACATAGCTACCTACAGAAGATGTAAAACAACTTATCCTTCCTGCTGCACAATGGAAAACAGAAATGACTGGCACTTTGTTTGGTATTAGTGGTGTGCATTCAGTTTCCTGCTTGTGACAAAAGCAACCAGTAGCTACAAATTTGAAGTCTCACCAACATCACAGGAAATAGCTCTGTATTGCCTTTTTGCCTCCATGGAAAAAGATCTCAGTGTTGAAATCTTCTTAATTGATTTTCCTATTGTTTGACTGGCCCACTGCATGTCTGCAACGAGAGAGAAAGGAAGGAAAGGAAGAGTTGGCTGAGAACAGTGCATGGTTGGCTCAGGGTATCTGGAAGCCTTAAAAAACTGTAGCAGAGTAGCTGCCTAAAATGCTATAGTAGGAAATGGAAGGTCTTCAGTGTTTGGGATTGCTACAACTTTGGGAAAGAACTCCAAGACTTCCCTGATGGCCAGATGATAAAAAATGGGGTTTTAAATGTTAACACAGGAACCTCCACACTTAGCTGGATTAAGCCAATCAAAATGGTATGAAATCAATCTTTCTTTAAATACGTAAAAGCAGAGCAAAAATTAGGTTGAGCAGACCCACCCTAATTGATTTCCATTTCTGTAATGACTGATTTATGTGATATATAAAGTTCAGTTTCATATCTAGTTGGACTTCTAAATGTTTGTATGTTTTTACTTATTCAATCATTCTCTTGTAGGATTATTATTTTAAACTCATCCAGACTTGAGCTTTTTGAGTTATTAGAAAAAAATTATACAGACTTACCTTTGGCAGAATTTAATAATAGTTTTAATTCAATTAAATCTAATTGAATTACTTTAAATGCATCCTGCAATTTTATAGGTACTGACTGAGCTGCACAGTCAATGGAATAAACTCATCAGTGTAACAGTATAGCTTTGAGTTTTAGTATTGTTGATATAGGTCATAATATAGGAAGCTAGGACTTTTGTGGGTAGAAGAGATTTCCTTTGGCCTAAATAGTCTCTTTTCTGTGTCAAAAAGAACAATGGTTGTGGTGCCTTGCACTTTATAGCTTCCATCTGGTTCAGATATGACACGGGGAGATACCAAGCAGTGACCCCTCATGAGGTGGCTGTTGACTTCAGTGGGAGCTGGATGCTGTGGGTGGGTAAGAAAGGATTATCATGGAAATGCGTTGTCTGGAGCCCTGCTAGCACAGGACAACTTGGGCCTACCACTCTCTCCGGCCAATTATATCTGAAGACAAAACTAATGCAAGATATTTTGAAACATTTTAGAAAAGATTTCACTGTTCTTTCTTCTGTTTTAACAATGAGTTTAAATGAAAAACACATGTCAATCAATTAGGCACAGACTGTAAGCTCTCCCAGATGAGGGCTGCTCTTTTTGTGTATACATACAGAGTGAGATATGTTTCTGTTAATTTTAACTATCTAGGAGCTGTGTCTACTCCAAAGCAGTTGCCCAGGCGTCTGCTGAAGTCTTTGCAGAGAGTTCTTGCTAAACAACCCACCTCATCTATCTTTGATAACACGTCCTTTAGGACTATGGAAAAGTTTTGTTTTAACTCACATTTATTCTTTTCCTCGTACAAGTGAAAATACAGTTTTAACCCCATCTCTTTGTCTTGCCACCCACTCAGAGTCTCAGAAGGTAGAGGTGGAGGATATCCCCTGTCAGGATGGCACTCTCGCATTCCTGCTATTACCCCTCTTGGTTAAAATCAGTCCTCCTGACGAGGGAAGAGGGGAAAGAGGGAAGTGGGAAGAGAGCCTCTGGGATTAACAAAAATGAGAGCTAGTTGTGGAGGAAGAACACTGCAAGCAAGGAAGGTACAGATGTTAGAAGACAACAAGGATCTCTAAAAGAGGAATGGTACCTGGAAAAGAAGGAGATATTTTGTGGAAATATGGTGCAAAATCAGATCTTATAAAAAGACACGACTGAAAGAAGAGCACTTGTGTAAAGTTTGGCAAATGGGTTCATCACTGAACTTTTTACACATGCAGTTAGGTCCTTTTTGTTCCTGTTCTCTGATAAAAGTGAGCAGCAGCTATTTTAGTCACCATAATATTATTTCATGCCCAGAAACATCCACTAAGAAAAGGTCAGTTGGCTTCCAAAGGCACAAATGAGTGAAAGTAGTCAATAAAGCAGTATTAAATACCAACAGCTGTTTCACTCAGTATCCTAAACTTGGTTAAAGCACTCAACTTCCCTTGTCTGTTACTTTTTTCCTAAAGGGATAAATATAAACCTAACTTAAATGTCTCTTTTTTTTATAAGATGTTGTGCCATTTTCAGCTCACTGTAAAATATTTATGCAGGGAGAAACAGTAGACAAGCTTGATACTTGACTCTGAATTTCTATGAGAAGAGTACATAACTCCTTCAGGTAATGAGAAGATAAAACAAGTATGTGGTTAATCAGCTAAATTAGAAAATAAAAAAGGAAAAGCATAAAGGTAGAAGTTAATCACAAGGCACATTGTCTTCATAAGAACATAAGTGTACATTTGGGAAAGGTGCAGAAAAGGGACTTGTCTCAAAGATACTTTCTAGTAAGAGAAGGAGAGGAAAGAAGTAATCTAAGGGATTATCTGCACCAGATAAAAGCTCTTGGATAAACTCCCATGCCTATTAACAGCTCATCTCCAAGAAAACATAGTCGAACCCACAGATAGGGCAAAAATGTGTGTTTACCTCATATAAAATTTTCTCTCAGGCTCTGTCTCTCAGAGTAGAAGGAGATGAGGGAATCTGTGGGGAAGAGATCTGTAGGGTTTCTCATTTCCACCCTAAACAGCAATTCTTCCTTCTGCTATGAGCTCTGCAAGCCCAAGTTGTGCACTCCACATTCATGCTTTGTGTAATAGCAGGGGGAGAAATTACCTCACAGCGTAACTAGAGAAGGCTGTCAGTGCTGGGGGAAGAAACTGGGAGCCAACATTTTCTGCTTCTCCATGACTAGCCCACATAACTGGTCGCCCTGGTTCCGAGTCTCAGGTTTTCCAAAATGCCCTGTGAGCCACCTGGTCTGACACATAAATCTATCATTGCTGACAATTCCACTGCCCAGCCCCAGGGAGACACCTCTGCCTTGCAGCCTGAGCTCACCTCTAGCTCCATACACCTCAAACTTGTTGCAAGCTGGGCAGGACTGCCTCAGATCCTCACTGGCCCTCTGTGGGGGAAAGAGAGGGAGAGGAGTCACAAAGGCATGAGAGGAGGTTTCTCCATGAGTTCTCTCAACCGGATTCCCCTGTTCTGAGTATGCTAGCTCAGAAACACAAACCAATAGCACAGTAAGGATCTGAACATACAATGTTTGCCTACCAGGCACTTTCCTTACCACACCAGTCACTCTTCTCAGTGGGCATCCACAAAGCCAGGTACCACAGGGACAAATGCTGATTGCTAAGAGTACTTAAAAGGACAGAAACTCAGCTGAGATGAATGACTTCACAGCTTTCACAAGGTATTTTTGCCTGTCTGGACACAGCACTTTATAATTTTAGTGCTACATTTCAGGCAGGCTTTGGAGATGCACTACTCTACCACCTTGTCCCACCAAGCAGCTGGGTGAGCAGCAGCAATCCAGCATTGTTTCACACTCATGTAGTGCCTGCTAGCCAGGATGGGAATTTCACATTTAGTTTAAGGTTTGATTCATATGACTTTGATAGCAGATTTATGGCACAACATTCCCTGTAGGGTTTACTTTGTGTTTCCCTAGTGCCTTGAATCAAACACTCACCTCAGGCAAAATGGCAGAATTAGTCACCTATTGGTGTCAAATGTGTCCACATGGGGCCCCTAAATGCCACTTCTGTGACAAAGTTACAGCAATTCCTAAGAGTAAAATGAAATAACGCCAGTGCCTGTGTATGCAAGCAACGATTCTTGATCTATTTTGACTGGTCTATCTTCCTGATTAAAGAAATTTCCTGAAATTTTTTTTGGTGTCATGGATAAAGATCAATTCCATGTCCCAATATATTTTGGTACAGACCTATCAAAAAGTCACATTTTTCATTCCAATATGTAGAGATTCCTGCTCTAACAGGTACAAAAGCAAAAGAAAAAATTCCAGTGCAAATCATGGACTTTGACAGTCTATGGACACATGTAATTTTTAAACACTAAATCTCATTCAATTAGTCATATTGTTCTCTAAGGAAAATATACAAGCTTGAGGAGTTCCCTGAAGGCAACTCAGGCTTTATGTGTTTGCCTCCAGTGAGCATAGCCTTAATTTATACAGAAAGTCATGTTATTTGTTGATCAGATATATAAATCATATTTAGATCAGATTACATAACGAGATGAATTCAAATCACAGTTGATACATTCAAACCACAGCACCACTTTTGTCTGTTGAGACTTCAGGCCAGAGCTTCTCTCCCCCAGTTTTTTTTTCAGTTTACTCTCAGAGTTTATTGAAACATCAACATTTCCAGAGAGCACCAAGGAAAAAATATTGTATTTCAAGACAGTTACTTGTTTGCCAGTATACTAGGACTTTATATTGATTTTCTGTCCTCAGCTGCTAATGCGGTGCACTTCTATCTAGTTTTCTCCTCACAGGTCACTGAGATTTATGGCTGACCCAAAGGAGATGAAACCAGACTGGTGAATCTCCACTGCTAGAGGCCACCTGCTGCTGACTGACACTGGGTCACACACATGTCCCTGAACACTTCAGGCCATTCCAAAAGCTCCGCTGCATGTTTTGCTCCTTGTGTGGGAATGCTTAGATTGTTCTTCCCATATTTACTAGCTAGCTAACTCACTTCCTCCCCACTCTAATGAAATTTTAGCTTAGCTGTTCCATAAAATGCAGTGCATCTGAACAAATTATTTGCTTAGGAAAAGGCAAGGCCTTCACCAAAACATTACTTAGCAAGGCACTGCTTAGCAAGATGCCTCCAAACTGGATAATCATTGAACTTTCATTACTGTTTCCTAGGACAAAAAGATCCCAATATGTTTGAAGAGATTTTCATTGAATATTTCAAAATGGACTGACATAGGAATGGGTTAATGTTAGAATGATAAAACCTGCAGCTGCAGCCTGGGAAGGGATGGAATGTAAGACATGCACAAAAGAAAGGAAGGACTGAGGTTAGGATCTTCATATGAGACACAGGGAGGGCTTGGGATGAAGGGGAGACAGGGGGCAAACTGGCCTACAGACAAATGAAGTTAAGGACTCGGGTTCCTAGTGAACCAACTACCAGTAACAGTGCTGCAGTGCCTGCAAAAGTATCTCAAAAAATAATTAAGAGCTCATACTGGCAGTCTCATTTGTCTCAGTGGGCTAGTGTCCTGGTAGTGAATTAGTCTAGGATTTGGGTTTGGACTAACAGAAAGTCTAGGGCTACAGCCAGTGTGGGGCCAGAAGGGGGCTTTTACAAGAAACTAAGGTCTGCAAAACGAAGTGCTGCATGAGAAAAATGTTATGCAATATTTTGCTACTAGGATCCAGAATAATATTTCCAGTAAGATCATGGAAAATCCCTGGAGAGGAGACTAACTATTGTAATGTCTTCCTTTCCTTTGCCCACCTTCAGCTGGTCTTGAAGAGGGTTGAACCCATCATAGATTTTTCACATTGAACTATGCTAATACTTGTCCTGAAAATTACTGAGATATAATGATTTAATCCTTGTGTGTACTGGGAAAAAAAATGGTCCACTGAAGATGATTAAATACACAGATACATCAATTTAAAAAATAAGAAAAGCAAGCTAAAATCAAACCAAAACAGAAAACTTCCCAGAAAAATGTGAGCTGAAAATAAAAGCTGAGAGAGCATGTGAAGGAAGTGTCAATTTTTTCACCCTAAGATTCAGATAAGGGGAGAGAAATGAGTCCCATGGTTGCCAGAACAGCCCCCATCTGGCTCTTCCCCTCTGCTGTGGATAGCCAGGGCAGGAGCAGTGTGGGCAGAAAGCCTTAGGACTTGGTGGGGCCAACAATGATGGAGGGCTGTAAGTGAAACGGTAGGGAGAGGAACATAGCTGAACCTCTGGAGTTTTGAGGGAACTGGAAGAGATACTGCTGCCCTGGAAGTACAGACACGTGTGGGTATCCCCACACACAGTTACTGCTGCATGAATCGGGGAGCCCTTTTCCTGTGGCATGAGGCAGTAAGCACAGCATGGCTTATGGTTACAGGACACAGGGGACGCACTGTCAATGGACCCCTGTGATTTGGTTCTGCTGAGACATTTTGAACCCATTATGTCTGAATGGGTCCTAAATGTCCCCAAACATGTTTCCATTATCCTTAATTAAATTAGCTTATTGACATTATCAATGACAAAACATCCTACAATTAAAACATTTGCACTCAATCAATTTTAATTGTATTCACTACAGTCGCCTGTGCTAAACCAGATGCCTTCTAGCCCGAGGTAAGCGAAGGAAAAGCAATTTTTAACCCCCTCACTTACTGAAGTTTGATCTGATCGAGTAGAAGTGACGCAGTCGGTCGGGTTGTTTGGTTTGGAGTTGTTTTTTTCTCCCAGGAGATGCGGACTGCTCTGGCCGCCGCATCCCCCCGGGCTGGCATAGGAGCATCCTGCATCCCGGATTCCACACCCCCGCTGGCCACCTAGCGCTGACAGCGGGAACGGGCTCCCCCCGCTCCTCGGGGGTCTCCCGGCATCAGAAATTCCCCAGGGCTCTGCAGAACCCGGGTACCACCAAAATCCGTACATCCGAGCCGCACCTGCGCCTCCCTGGAGAGGCTTTCCGTCATCATCTCACACTGACTGCGCCGAGGTCGTCGATCAAAGGTGGCTTCAGAGCCTGTCAAAATGACAGCTGAAACACCCATAGTCGTTAACCTCCACGGCCAAGGCTGAAGTCAGCATGCTTGCCTCACATTCCTCTTGGACTTAGAGGAGCAGGACACACTGTAACCCTCTTCTGCCCAAAAAACTGTTGGGGAAAGGGGATTTTGTTCCCCATCCTCAGCCACAGCAAAACACAAAGACGCCTTGCAAGATTTTCCCTAGCCTGGGTTTCCCAGATGAGGCTTTGGGCAGAAACAGTCCAGTCCTTGGGCCCAGCCCTGCTTTCTTGAAGGATACAACCAGCAGAGAGGTGGTAGCAAAGTGTCTGGTTTTCATCCAGGGCTTGTTTAAACTAAGGAGGCCTCTGTAGTCAGCTCAGGCCAGGATTAAGTCTCTGAGCACCAGATCATGGTCCTGCTTTCCCTCCAGATCAGTAGGTGCACTGTACTTGTCCACAAACCAAAAGCAGAGGATGACTGCCCCTAGAGACCTTGTAAGCTGCATGTTTTGACCCTCTCCTGACACATGGATGTGAATGGGCAGGGAAGGTGAGTGAGGCTCAGGGCCCTGCTGCTCAGGAAGCACTCCAGTAGGCTGGAGCTTCATTGCCAGCCAGACCATCCAGCAAGGCTGGAGGGAAGCACCACATCCAGCTCACGGATACTGACTCACAGGAGGCAGCCCCAGGCTGAGAATCCAGCTGGAAAGCAGACCTCTCTGCCAGGGAGGTCTGGCCGCCTATTTTCTGGGTGAATACTTTTACTACCAGCTTGAATACAAACAAGAAAGAGACCAGATTCTCTGGTGTTTACATCTTGAAAGAACAGTTAGCCATCAGCAGCCTGCCCAGTTTATGTGTGCATATGAGGGTAAAATAATTTACACGATCTCTTCGGGTTTAGGTTGTTTCTGCCTCTCAGACTGATGGGTATTTACACCTACCCAGAAGCAATCTCAACATATCTCTGAACTTCTGGATTAAAACCTAAGGCTCTTACAGATTTCCAATACCTTCAAATTAGAGGAGAAGATGACAGGTTTCTGCATATGGAGAGATTCAACTCCTTTTTCTTGCCTCAATGACTAAGCAGGGCCTTGCTATAAAAAAATCAAACCCATGGTAGGACATGAGAATTCTGGCTCACGTGCTCATACAATTTTTGCAAGGCTGGCTCTAATTCTAAGATCTGTGTGCCACTTTTGTATTCATATCCAGCCTCTCTCTCTTTAAATACAAACACTAATTTACTCTCTGTTCTCCCACTTGTGGTTGAAGACCTCTAATCTCCCTTGCTCCTGTCTCCAAATCCTTTCCATGAAACTGATCACTGCAAAAATAGCAGTAATTGATAGCAGGTGTTTTAGATGTGTTTACTGCCTGTGGCACCACTTGCCTCATATCTTGCCATATCATTCTCTCTTCCAACATCATGAACTTATGCTCACTGATCCTGAAGGACTGTACAAGAAGATTGATTTAGAGATGGATTAGTTTGCAAGTATTCACCACTTCTCTTAATAATCGAAGAAACTCAATAGATGTGAGCATTGAGGAAGCCAATACTAATATAATTTTTTTCTAGGGTTCAGAGCAAGGTTTCTCTTTCAATAAATTTTAAGGATTTTAGTGTTTCAATTCTCTTCCCATGCTCTGAACAAAATTACACATATTGCAAAAATAAAATAATAGCCCAAATGTACTCAGATCTGTTGTAGATTGTCAGAATTATTCCATACTGTATAAGCTGTCTGGCTGCTCTGCCTGCTCTGTGCTCTATCGTCCTATACTTAGGGAAATATAAAGCATACAGCAACAAAAGACTAAGATCATCCAGGAAATGTATCTTGCCAGGATTCAAGTTGGATGGACATGAAGCATGAATCTGAAGAGAGGAACTAGGTCAACAACAGTCCTCCAGAAGCTCTGTGTAGCAAGATCAAGAGGGTGTAAGAGTAACTATTAATTTTGGTAGCATCAGCTAACACCTTCCAGATTGCAAGTATTTCCCACTTCTCTCAGATGGAAATAACCCTGTATCCATATATGACATAATCTGGGTTTCACGGCTCCAGACCATATGCCAATCCCATGTTTCTTTCTTGACCTGAAGTGTGGACAATGGCCTTACCTGACATGCAATTCCAAACCCTACATGCAGCTCAGAACTGGCCTTTCCCTGCTCAGCATTCCCTTTATTTGCTCTCATAAACACATTGGTATTTCCCTGATGAGGGAGGAAAATGCTATTACTTTTTTTTTTGTTTTGAATCCAGGAAGGGAATAAATTCAAAGACTTGTTGTCAAAATTGCCGAATAATTTTGCTAACTGACAGTATCCTATTCCAGCTATGACCCAAGCCATCAGTGGACCAGAACATTGCACATTTCAGTCCTAATCCCTTTAAACTGCAGCTATTGTGCCCCTGCAATTCTGATTCCTGTTCTCTCGCTGGAGAGTGATGCACTGGGGAATGCACCACAAGAAACAATCTGAAGCTGAGGTTCAGGTTTACTGCTGCGTCTTGTCTATGTCTGAGGAGTCCACAGGTGAAAAGGGTAGGAAAGTTGTCCTTGATAGCACAAAACTGATGGGTTTTAAACATCAAAAGCAGCCATTGACCTGGCCTGGTATTTCAGAATACCTCAAACACCAACTCTAGCAATTCATTACTACCAGCAGCAGGAACATGATCTGAAATCAGTGCAATCACACACTGAGCTATAATAGCAACAAACCCTCTGCAAGCAGACCATAGAAATATTAACTCTTTTCCTTGCTGCCTGTCTAAGATGGCAAGAACAACAAATTCAGAAGTTAAAACTCATTTGTTTCCTAGCCTGTCCATAGCATGACCCCCATTCGGGTCAGTCGTACTCTTCAGGTTGTTTGGAAAATGGACCAGATAAGCTGGCAGAGCTCTGTCGTCTAACGTTTCATATAATCCACTGAATGACACACACAGTGTAGCTTTTCCATGCCCCCTCCCCCAGAAGTTTTGCCTTGTGGGTCTGATCACCAGCACTGCAGCAGGATAGCAGGAGCTACAGCACAACCAGAGACCTGGGAACAAACCAGGTTTTATGGGATGGAGCATAAAATTACTTGAGCAACAAGGAGCAGGGCTGAGGAGGTATAATCAAATTCATAAACATAAATGCCAAACACACTCATGAGAGTGCCTGTCTTTACAGCCAAGGTACAAAAGCTTCATGGATGGCATCAAACACTGGCTAATGCAGTACTCTCAAGAATTATATCTTTTATCCAGCTTGAACGGAGGCAAGCTCTGGTTCAGCTGGAGCTCAGTTCACATCCAAAGTGGTGATGGAGCTGTCTGCTCTACATCAGATTTCCAGCTACAATCTCCTCAGAATTGCAGAATCCAGAGAATTTTGATTGGGAAATGTCAAAGCTAAACACTGTTAAAAAAAAAAAAAGAAACTTTTGACTTTCAAGTGTTGATCTTTTCTCTGTTTTGAAATGGAAGTCAAAAATGTCATATTTAAAGTCTCTCCTTTCAGAAGAAAACCTGTATAAATAGTCAAAGCTAACATTTTCTGACAGAGAGAAAATATTTCAGCTAGCCTGAGAGAGACGGGGTTTTACAGGGCCAAAATATTTCAACACCCTTTCCTCTTTGGATGGAAAATGGGGCCTCCTTCCTCAGCCCTACCCAGCCTAAAAGCACTTGGCAAGCCTAAATTAATTAGTGCTTTTTCTAGGGGGGGACAGAAGAGGGGCAAAAGCTCTGAAGAGACACACTTACAATGAACTAGGGTGTCTCTTGATAGAACTGCAGAGGTAGGTCGAGGCTCCAAACCTAAAACACCTGCCTGGGCACGAGTTCCCTTGTGCAAGATGCCTGGCTGTGAACACCAGCGATGCCCAGCAGCTGTACCTGTCTGTCTCAGCATCCTCCCAGCACAGCAAACTCCTCCAGGCAGAGCAGAGCAGTTGCAGTGGGACAAAAATATTCCTGAGGCTGCCTGCCACAAAACATGCATTAAAATCTTAGTCTGGCAAATCTGCTTGTTTTGCAATTTGGTCATCCTGACTACATACCCAATGGCTTTTCTTTAACCTCCTTTTCTAAAAGGGAAAGTAAAAAAAGAACAATCCCCAAGAAAAATGTTTATTTCATGAAGCCATCCAAACTTTTAATTATCTTTCTTTTTCAAGGAAAACTAATAATGGCAAACCACAGAAAGATACACTACATGGTCTTGTCCTCTCTGATGTTACTGAGAGGAGAGGAACATGAAACTAAATAAAGATGTTTACTGACAGACTAATAAACAAATGGGCCCATTTTGATGTAACCTTGATGAATGGAGCATCCAGGTGTTTTCAATAATGGCAATAAGCACTACAACTCAAAGTATTTCTGATTCAAGTATAATGCATTATTAGGCCATTAGAGGCTGAGTATGGAGGGCCATTTGTGCTCAGCCCTATCAATAATGTTCCTTCCCAGCCTACATTTAGGCCAGGGGAATTAGTCATACGGATATTCTATTTAATAAAAACCTAAAGAAGACGCATCAAGAATCGCATTACATTTTAACAGGGTTACAGTAGTCCAGGAGGACCACAAGTTTAATTTTCATAAGAGCATTCATTCCTCAATTATGTCAAACATGAAAATGTAAATGGCAAATTTAATGCTAACAATATCCCTCAAAGCACATTGGCAGGTAGCAACCATTATGTTGAGTGAATGCTGGCTGCATAACAAGCAGCCCCAAACTAGACAGCAGGGGATTAAAATTGCCAAGCTGAGCTCCACTGATTACAGTTGCACGCTGCTGAAAACACCCTTTGTAATATGCATGGGGACTAAGGGTGGATTCTTTCCTCCCAAAGAATTTGCTGACTGTGCAGGGATCACCATTAATACTGGCCGAAGGTGGTAGCCAGGAGATGTGATAGGAGCTGCCCTTTGGGTCCTTCCAAGTGGGCGCAATGAGCCAAATTCATCCCCAGGGTAATTCCACCAAAGAGGACGGATTTGCACGTGCAGATGCGCTTTGCCAGCCACCTCCTTGTAAAGAGGAATGGCTAAGTGGGAAGGAGCAAGAGTGGGTGGAGGTTGGATGCTCACATCTGGTTTCAGGGATGCAATCTGCAGCTTCCTCGAATGATGCAAGGTGAAAAAGCAATTTAAATATTCTTCAACTAAGCCAGAGATACCTCTGTAATATGTGCAGGAAACTTGTTGCTTTCAACCACCCATGCCACAGTGAAATACAAATGAAGGGGATAGTGTCATGTGTTGCATCCTGCAGCTTCTGAATGTGGCCCGAACCTCTGCCTTCGTGCAAGTGCTTGGCTTCACTGCCATGCCATGAGTAACCTGGGATTCCAGCCCTGTTTCCATGTAAAACAATAACATCTGGAGTCAGATGTGCAGTGCACAAAGTACCAATTCCCTGCCAGAGCCTTGAAGGGAAGATGTGTTCCTTCAAGCACATTGTGCTGTTAGATGGTACTGCTGAATAAATGCAGCCCCTGCACTTTGGTGACATTCACAGTTCAGAAGAGTGAGTTTGTTCTGGAAAGTGAGCTATGCCAGGCTAGCTCTTTCTAGTTAACATCTCTGCTTATAAAGTAAAAAACAGGATTAGCACTGCAGTTCTTCTTACTGAGGTCTCTAGAAGTACATTTGCACATTAACATCATACTGTGTTTATGTTTTTGTGTGTCCTCTTGTTTATGTTAGGGCACATAAACAGATACAGATGCATAATCATGTATTTAATGAAAATATTAATGTGTGCTTTCACACCCATTAATTCAGCCTCATTGCATACAAGGAAGACTTTTCAACATTTGCCAAGCAAAACATTCATTCTGTTAACATTTAGTCCATTTGTTTTAGGTAGAAAATGTTACTTGCTCACTTCATCTACCTGACATCTCCAAACCTACTCAGAAAAAGGTTCCACTGAAGCTTAATGAGAACAGGATGGTTATCAACATCATACTTTTCAGTAGCTCTTTTTTACATAGGTCTGAATCAAAGCTTGTGGGTTTTAGATTTCCCAAGTATCCTTAGTTTTTCCTCACAGAAACTTCTAAAATGTGTGTGCAGGAACATCTGAGTTACAGATCTGTATTCTGATAGAGCCATGCTACTAAAACTCCAAATGCAGCAATACTTCAGTTTAGGTGGGAAATCTGTAAAGTATCATGTTGCTTGTTTTATACCAAACTCATGACCAAAAATCATGTCAGGTAAACCTACTGGCTCCACACTCCCTAGGAGATGGGATCTTATCCTATCCACCAGCGGGCATCAGAGGCTGTGACAACTCCAGCTGAATCCTCAGTGTCTTCCAAGATACCTAGGAAAGAACTGGAGTCAGAAAGCATCTAAGAAACTTGGACTCTGTATAGCATGAAAGTATATAGGTATGTATATAGGTATTTTTTCCTACTCATCTGCATCTTTATCTATTTTGACTTTCTCTGTATTTCTGTGGGGTTTTTTTCCTTTTTATTAGACAACATGAAGGCTTTTCTTTTACCTTCTTTCCTTCATCTTCTTGATGAAGTCCCTAAATCACCGTACTCCTGCAATCAACAGAACCTGCGGTATCCTTAATCTCCCATCAGAGCAGTCATCCCTCAAGAGTTCTCTTCTCCTGCCAATACTCACTCCTCCACCTCCACCTGTCAGGTGGCTCTGTAGCACTGTGCTGCTACAGAGTCAACTCTGCTCCTAAACCAAAATCTTGGCATTAGATGTTTTTGGAATACGAAGGGATGAAGTGGCATTTTCCTAGTCAGATTCTGCAATGCCTACTTGCCTTTGTTTTCCACTAGCACTCTGGTTGTTGACAGATAGAACATAGACACTTTACCAACGAGTTTGCTGCCCACAGGGACCAGCACCAACCCCATCACACAAAATAAGCTGCCTCATGAGAAATTTGTTTCTAATGCTTAAGCTCCAGCACAAGAAAGAAGTTTGGAATAAGCAAGCTACCAAAAGGATTTTACTGTTGGTAGATTTGTCTTTTTCACAAGTCAGCAATAATGATGAATGAGGCATAACAGTATAAGCAGGATTTTAGATGTGTTAAAATATACATGCTCATCTGATTTAACTTCCTTATCTCTTGCATGCCTTCCTGCTAAGAGGAAGAATGAGTTTGCATCTTGGCAAATAAAAACGGCAATGTTTTGCTTTGGATTCTACCAGCCCAGAAGACAACTTCCAACAAATCCTTCCTCTTGCTAACCTGGCATGGACATGCTCAGCTTGCATTTAGATTATACTGAATTTCAGAGAGATGAGGGAGTGGAGACAAAAAGAAAAAAAACCAAACCATAGTTGAGGAAGTTAGTGAATAGAAGAATTTTAGGAGCGACTCTTGTTTGACAAGCCAGTCATAGGAAGATAAATTGTTTTATATGGACAATTCAGGAGTGGATATTAAGTTTTGGGAGGCTTCCTCAGATTTCTGAAGCCACAGATAAATCCACTGTTTTTATTTTTTCTTGGCATAACTGAATATTTCAAGGAAGTTCAATTTTCTAGCACCATAGAAGAGTTTGAGCTTTCTAATAGCAGCCACACTTTACAAAGCATGCACACTCTGAACCCAGCAGATGTGTTTTCATGATGATTGGTTCTTGTTATTTCTGTCGTTGTGCCCCAGCTTTCCTCCCAGGATCATTGTGGGAACCAGGCCCGAACAAGTGTTACAGCGTGAGACCCTCTCTAGCCAGAGGCCATTGTGTCAGCACCAGGAAAGACTTGGTTTTCATCAGCCCAAAGTGAGGACCGGTTCCTGCTTCATTTGATAATTTCAGCAAAAAATGGGTTATTCCGTGGTGGCTTCACCAAACCCAAAAGCAACCAAGTTCTTCAGTACTGGAAGGACTTGCCTGGAAGCTTGCTGAACCAGCCTCTCGAAAGACAGGGAGTCCTGGCAGGTCAGCACACCTTGACAAAGTAGGTCAACAGGGCAGGTCAACATAGCCTTGACTCCCAAGCACAAGCACCCACCTCTGAGCTGTTTTCACATACTAGAAATTCATTTGGAGACGGACATGTTTTCCTTTCTGGGGTGGGTTATTTTAAGCCTGTGTCAGATGCTGTCAGTCACCAGGCTGAGAGAACTGCTCAGACCCCTGGCTTGGCTCTCCACATCCCACGAGGAACTTCACAAGCAGCCCACAGCCGTATTGGCATATGGCTATCACCACTCCGCTCCCCAGACGTCTTAGAATAATAAACTGGTAATTGAACGGCGAGTTCAGTGCTGCTGTTTGCAGAGAGCCGCGACCGCTGAATGATTACGACAGCGGGCAGCGCTATGGAGGTGTTGAAAGAGTCTATTAGTCTGCTTAGTCTAAGGCAGTGAGGAGTGTTGATGCAAGCTCTCTGCAAACAAATACCCAGCGCAGGCAACACAAAAAGGGCAGCAAAGGGTGGGGGGACTGTTTCTTCCTTGGGGGTTGTTGTCAGAGAAGTGTCATACTTGAACGGGTGAGATACGCACAGAACAAAGCGACCAGGGCTGGAAACACAGGCAGGGAAGTTGTTGTCCTCTGGTTGTAGCTCCTGTGACTGGGAAAAGGCAAGAGGAAGACTGCTGCTGTGTTCTAGCAAGGAGTCACACCTATTCTGTAACATGATGTGGCTCTAAAACACATTACCTGGGACTTAAAATGACCCATTAGATACCCAAGGGCACATGGAAGGCTCAGGAAAAGACAAGGATCACCATATTCACAAGACAAAGAAATTAGTGGGCCTGAGCTACAATGAGTCACCCACCAACACCCCAAAGGGATGCACATTCAAGCCTCTGGCCTCAGCAGCTGTGAGACTCACAAAGCCATTTCCAGCCAGGGGGGCTGCAAGCCCCAGCCCTGGCAGATATCCTCACTCCACCAGGGCTTGCAGCATTGTGTGGTGTTTCCAGGAGCTGCTAGTTCACAGCTGGTCCTCAGGACAGCAGATGCCTTGAGCAGCTCCTGGTGGCACTGCAACACACAGCATGGGACAGATGGACACCACTCATAGCTCAGTCCCTCAACAATCAACAGGGATAAAATGAGGTATTGATAGGATGTTTCAGATTTGATAATGGATGCCTCTTGATTAATCATGACTTGGATGGACCATGGGTTCCTTTGAACAGCCAGAACAGCTGCCTGCTAAAGTGCAAATCTCCTGCCACTAAAAAAACCCTTCTAGATAACATTCATCCTTCCACAAGTACCTAACCCTCAAGCAACCTTATGTAAAACATATTGGAAACATTTAAAATACATTAAACTAACACTATGAGCTGCTTACTATATCTAATTTAGTGTTTTCAAGTAGATTCTTCTCTCTTCTTCATTTTTCTCATCAGGAGGTTTATCTGACATAATTCAAAAGTTTGGGATTGACTTTATGTGTGTTTATGAGATCCTCTGTTGCCATGCCTCTAAAAAGGAGTTCAGGTCACCTGGCTTCCAGTTGTTTTGACATGAAAGAAAAAAGACACCAAAGACCACTTTAGAAAACAGAGGAGTTAAAATAAAACCTTATAAACCAGACAATTGAACAGAAGGATTTGAAGAGTCAGATCCAATGAAATTACATCTGCCTCTTCAAGTTAAAATTTTAATTGGGAACTGCAGGTACTTGAAGAAAGGGTGAATCTTCATTGTGAAACCTGGAGTCAAACTCCGTTTCAGTCTGGTGTCTCTCTGTGAGAGAAAGTGGTGTAACTTAGCCCAATCCAGATTTGGCAAAATCACAGCATATCTTCCCGGTTTTTCTCCTAGGCTTCTCAAGTGCCTTTCACTGCAGTCAGTGGAGAGGTGCAAACTTGCTCCTTATGAAAGCTTGGCCCTTGAGACAGAATGAAGGAGAAAACCAAGAGCAGTGCTGCCCAGTGATTTTCATGGTGGGGGGGCGGGAGAGGGGGAAATGCAGCTGGCCCCAAACTCCAGGGTCAGCCACACATCAGGGAGAATGAGCACAGCAGCCAGGGGGATGCCTGGTGATGGTGGTGTCTGCCCAAGGCTGGAACTGCCTGTAAAGTTGGAGCATCATTGCTACACTTCTTCAGAGAACAAACCATCATAGCTAAAATCCAATTTCCCGGTGTAAAGTGCTCAGACATTGTTCTGGAGCACTGTACCCCTCTCCTTTCCATTTTTTTCCCACCTTGAGATTAAAGGGAAAAGATATCTCAGCCCAGCTTGCTACAGAAGCCCCCGTGCTATGAGTGCCAGGACAGCAGGCATCTCCAAGTGGGACCTGCACAGCAGGCTGATACATCTGCTGTGACCATCCCAGCACAGACAAGGCACTGCCCTTCTCAAAACACCGAGTGATTCCTTGCTGCCCGAAAGCAGCCAAGTCCCTGCCCTCAGGGGTCACTTCTCCCCAGCCAGCCCCTCTGCCATCAGTCAGCCTGTGTTACTACCTGGCAGATCTGGCGGGCAGGGTTTAATGCCCTGTGACTCAGCTGGCTGAGGATGCCCAATGCCATAAGGTTATCAGATGACTGCATGCTGTGCACATTGGGGTAACCATGTGGAAGAGCTAATTACAAGGCAGGAAGCTAGAGCACAAGCTTGGAGGAAGCAGTCTTTCAGCACACAGCAAAGCCAGTCACACAGACTGTAGCAATGGTACCTTAAGTAGCAAAAAACGTCTGCTGAAGGAGGATCTGGATCAAACATTTCTCTTCCCCTCTGCGTCCTCTCAACTTCTGCTCTTCTTGTAGAACAGCTGTGTGGAAGTCCAAGCAACACTCTCCAAGAGAGATAGCAATCTCCCTACATTAGGGCGTACGGTTAAATTTAGGCGTATGGGTGGGTGAACCTACTGACTTCAACAGGATGGCTTGTATGCTTTCTATTAGATGCACGAAGGAGAACTCTGATGAGTCAAACCCAGGAGTTTCATACTTTCTCCAAGATCAAAGGCAGCACAACAGCTCCCACAGTAGAACCCACATGGCTGCAGTTTATTTGCTTTACACTGACCCGGTTTGAGTGGGATGAAGTACAGTCTGCAGGCCAAATTAAGCTCTCTACTTCTTGTGTTTCTTTGTAATTTTTTTTCTTTTTTAGCAGGTCAGCAGAACAAGTTGATCTCTGACAGTGCAGAGACTTGCAGATGAAACTCTGGATTGTTTGCAAGCTGCTGTTATGTTGAAATACAAAAAAAAGAAAACAACCTGCAGTACAGCTAAGTGAGATGTTAAGCAAGTTAAAATGTTTTCATTGGCACCAAGACACACCTCTGTGTTCCCCTTCCCCACAATTTAGCAAGATAGAAGAACTAACCGCCAGACAGCTACTCCTTTTGACTTGAGAATCTGCATTTACTACTATTGTTTGCCTTGAAATCTCTACATCAGTAGGAAAGAATAGTAAAATCTTTTTGAAATATATCAACCCTTGGTCTTCTCCTCCAATCCAAATTATCACCAAAGAGTACAAGCATCACCCCCACTAGCTGATAGAGAAACTCTGGGAAAAACATCACAGTCACACTCTACTGTAGATTACTGCAAATAACAAAATAATATGAGCTTGCTTTTGGCCTGCTAATTTTTCCAACACTGTTGTAAGTCAAGGGGTGAAAACGTGGAGAGCTGCCAGATCAGATGGAGATCTCCATGGATCAGCTGTGACTTGAGGAGAGGCTCAAAGAGCTCACAGCCTGCTGCCTAGCACTGAGCTGGGCAGCAGCAGTGCACAGCACATCACAATACCACAAACCTCTAGGAAAGGCACAGTAGCAACCACAGCCAGTGCACAGGCAAAATCTGATATCCCAGGAGCCATACAAGGATCCTGAAGGCTGTGGCATGTCTCAGGGACAAAGGCAGTACTTGGCAAGTGACACTTTGGTCTTTAGCATAATTCAGGTGGCTGCCTTCAGACCACACTTCTGGAGACTGCGGAACTGGAATCAGTGGAGGACAGTAAAAGAGCAGGAGACACAGATCTGCCCTGTGCAGGGTGCCAGCAGCACTCACACGTGCAGAAGCACATGCCTATATACGCACTTAGGCTTCAACCCTTATATTACCCTTATATTAATTTCTTATGTTTTTTGGTTGAAAAGCAAACAGCAGTGGTATACAACTGACACCCCAGGACATTTATGAGATATAAATGATGGTTTTGCTCAGAAATGTGATTAATGAGGAAGAAATCCCTTGTAGGCTTCTAGCTTAAATTGTTGCTGGTTTATTTCCAATGAATGTGCCACCTTCTTGGCAAACAAAAGGTTGCCAAACTTCAAACCTAGCCCAAGATCACTGTGAGAGAATGAACTGGAACAGAGCAAGAGCGTGTGTCAGTGCTTGATCCCTCACTCCACCACCGCTGCCAGAAGCATTCCAGAATCCAGCTAATCCCCAAACATAACCAGAACTAAAAGCCACACTATGTATTTTGAACAAAATATCAACAAGGATCAGGTTTGGCAAGTCAAAGGTTGTTGCACTGATTGCACTGGAAGGTTGCTTTTTCAGTGTTAATTTACTTTAACCTTTATCACCCTTGTTCACAGACAGATCAAACAGCCAGAACCAGGGGAAGTTTTCCACTAACACACCCATAAATGTATCTTTCTTCTGAAGCAATGGAAAACTTTTAAGGCACTTAGATGCCATGATGATGAGCATGGCATTAAAAAATGTAGATAGATAAGATAAGGCAGGAGTCAGCAGCTGTAATTTGACATGATGATAATTTCCCTTGTGCATGCTGGAATAGGGCAAATGGAGCTCACATCTTCCATTAGCAGGGCAACAAATACAAAATATTCCTTTAAGAGAGTCCTGTAAAAATTTAGGTGATGTCTAGAGCCACTGAGAGATTTACTCCACTCAAATGCTCCACTCTTAAATGAGAGACTAAGGAGTGAAAGGGACAGCATCAAGTGCTGACAGCTCATCAGAGCTCAGATGCTAAGTGAAAGTGAGATCAGAGCCTGGATTAGGAGACTGCAGTAAAAAACACAGCACTGAGGAAGAGGCAAGATTGTTAAGCACAAATTTTACAGAGAGGAAGAAGCAAAAATTAATTTTGCTTATGTGTCACCTTCCTAGCTATAAAGATTCACAGTAAAGAAAAATCATGGTAAAGTCATCCCTAGAAACCAATTAACTGCCAGTCTCCTACATCACAGCAAGATTTTGGTGTAAGGAACTTGCAGCAAAATCAATATATGAGAATAAAGCACAAGTGCAAGGAAAGCAAAGCAATACTTTTAAAACACATTTGAAAAATTCCCTCCTTGCACATCACATACATTTCTTGAGTCAGCCCTCTACTCCCATGTAGCACATGGCTGCATTGCCACAAGATAAATTTCATCAGTTAAAAGTGCAAAGCCTTTTAAATGCTTAGGTTAATTTAAATAATTCCAGCAGAGCTTGTTTTTTATGCCCAGGAGTCCCTTCAAGTTCAGTCATCCATGAGCAGTGGAGCAAATGTATCTAAACTACAGAGAACTTATCATAATTTGTCATTATTGTAATTAATAAATGATGCTATGAACATCATTACAAATGTCTGTGCCCTCCTCCAATTCATGCATAAGCCTTTCTCCACATATTTCTGAAAACATAAACTCATTTTTCTACAATGCTTCTTTAATCACTGAAGAAGTAGCACCTTAGTACTGACAGCCAGGATCTGTGCAGGAATGCAATTCAGGCAAACAAAAAAAGGATACAGTCATCCCTCAACACTGAAGGCTGAGTATGAAGGAATAACCTTCCTACAGCTCTCACAGAACTGGAAACACTTTTCTATTTTCTCCTTTCTATGTAACTTCTGGGTAAGGCATTTTTCTATAGAAAGTTTACAAAAATACATAGGATTGTTTTGTTTTAAATGTCTTGAACAAATTGTAAGTGCTATTGTTAGAGCTCAAGTGCAAAGAGTTAACAGGAGCTTTGTCCTCCACATTACCTTACCATAACATACGTGAGCATGCACACATCACACACCCTGGCAGCTTCTACAGTCAGTAACAATTGCTTTCCAAGTTTTTCTCTTTGTTTGGTTTTTGGCTACAAGGAATAGGCCTGGCCATTTGCAGCAGTTAGTATTTCTGCTCATTTTTCTGGTGCCATTTTGATTAAATGGTGTTTTATAGTTTTCTGAGGCCTCAGAAATGGAGAGTGGGGAAGTCCTTATCACCTGAATGTCATGGAAAGTATCTGGGTGCTTCAGCCAAGTTTCACCCAGTGGCTGCACACATCCCTCTGTCTAGGGCAGCCATACACATCGAGTTAAAAAGCAAAAATTGTGTTGAGCTGAAAGGTCTCTAAATAAAACCATGCCCCAGAACTCCCCCTGGCTGGCATTGGCATCTTAGCACACATCAACAGATGCCATTTGAAGCTCCAAACTCACTTCTGCAAAAAAAAAAAACAAACCAAAAAAACAACCCAATGCAAAATAGAAATCCTTCCATGACAAAACTGAGACAGAGTTTACAGTGGAAGCAGAGCAGAGTATTAGAAAAAGGCTAAAACTTTTATTTCTTTGTATGCATACATGTATTCACATACATATATATGTAAGCAGTTTACATTAGCAAGATGTTTTACTACGGAAAAAAATAAATCCTATCTTAGTGGGGTAGAAAGGTCAAGGTATTTTAAATTAATTTTTCCACAATTTGTGTCTGACAAACTGATGCTGTCTAGGTAAGTACTGCTATCTTGGATGAGCTCAAGGCCAGCAAAACAAGGTGATAAGGAAGGGACATCATCTCAAAACCAATAAATCTCCTTTCCAGATGGCATTTTTATCTAAGAGTGCCAAAAGAAGCCAGACAGGAAATTTGTGGACCTATATCATAGTAAACTCATTAAGAGTAAGTGAGTTTCTGAAAGACTAAAAGCAAGTTAATCTGGTGCCTCTGATTAAAAAAGGACCTCAGCACTTCGGCTCCATCAGCCTATTGTTTACAATGCATAAAATAACTTAATCCAGCAGAGCATCAGTCCTGTGAATATCTCTGGAGGAGATAACACGACTAGCTTGCATTTTAAAGAGGTCCCAAAATGATGTGCTGAAGCTGATGAGTTCAGCAGTGTAAACATTGAGGCTTCGCTGAACAGAATGAAAAGAGTCCTGCTCAGAGGATCTCCAAATAATTCCCAAGTTTAGTTTGAAGGCTAAAACATGAAAGCACAGGGTGAGAAGGGAACATTAAAGCACAGGAACTTTCTTATAAAGCAGCCCAGCTCTTTTGCTATATTTCAAGAAACGAGACCTGAAGTGGAGATTGTCTCATGATAATGGACCAAACCAATACCAGGAATTCATGGAGAACAGAAGACCCCTGATGCAACCAGCTGTGGCCACAGTGTCTGTCTGTGTGAGCCTAGCAGGAGGGAGACATCCCCCCAGGCATGTGATGAGCCACCTGCTGCTGCCCAGGAGCAGGAGGTAGATGTTACATTTTGGCCCCAGTGCTCCCAAGAGGGTCAGCACACAGAGATACTTCAAGCACTCAATTGCTACTGTAATAGGATCAACCAAGCCCAACTCTGAGTTTCCCTAGTCCTACAGACAGCTGCAGTCCAGGTTTTACCACAGCAAAGAAATACTTTGGATACATCACATCCACACTCCAAATATCTGTTTGCAGCTAAATCAGCTTTTGGACCAGCTTCAGCTGCAAAACTGGTGGCACTAAGAGTATGGTCCTCACCCTGCTCTCATCCCACTGTTCAGCTATGGAACTCTCCTCAGCTCAAACATCAACAACTCTCTAAGCAGGGCTAGGGAGACCACCAAAGTTAGAGACAACCACACTGCGGCTGATGGTTCTACCACTGAAACAGATCATACATGAGCAACTCGCCCTCTGATTCTCAGAGAGATAAGAGGTTTAAAATTTACGGATACTATCATTGAACATATTCAAACATTTACAGTAACCACCTTTCAAACTCAAAATCCAAATTTTCCTTAGAAGAAGGAAAGGACAAGCAAACGTTTATTTTGCTATATTCTTTTAAGATAGTAAAAGCCTTTCCCAAGTACTTTTGCAATTGTAGCCATAAAGTATTTGTATAAGAAGGAACATATTGTTGGCATAGGAAGCATATTTTATTCTTAAAACTAATATTTAGCTAATGCTCAGAAATGCATTTATGTAATCTGTGCTGTTACACTGATGTATTAATAATGAAATTGTAGCTCTCTAAGAAAGTAATGAACATTAACAATGGAAGTGGAATCAGAATCCTATAATGCAAGAAATACTGCTTGGTCAGCTGGATACAGAAGGTGCATCAGTGATTTGAGTAAGAACATGAAAGGACCATAACGATAATGACCCACATTGCATTTGCATAGTTAGTGCCTTTCAGCCAGACAGTGCTCTCTGGGCTTTGTAAACTGCAAGCTCTGAAGGTGCCAAGCTGTTGCAGAAGGGTGATGAGCACCAGCAGCTTTTGAGACCTCTCTACCGAGTCCATTGGGTAGCTTCTGTAAAATCTGTCTTTCAGACACAGCAGCAAATCTTCCTCCCAAAAGCTGTATTCCTTTGGACTCCTGTGAAGCATCCTCATCATAAACAAGCCCATTTTCCAGGTTCTAGTCATTGTCCTGGATGTACAGCTTTGTTACCGCCTCTTTGACACTGGCCCATCCCGGGTGAACAGGGGTATTTTTTTCACTCAGAAACTTGTTTTTGCACATTGTTCCCAGCTACACATTCGTGGGAGGTACCACAGAGATCTCTCCACTGTGCCCCTGCTCCAAGGCAATCATAAGCTCAAGGGCAGCCCTCTCACTGGGATGTGCCACTATTTCTTCAGGCTCCTGGTCCCCTCCATCACCCAGAGCAAGAATTTTTCAGAGGATGCATCGGCTCTGGTTTCTGGGATGTACTTAGGTTCCCTTGCCATTAAAAAACAACAGGGAGGAGAGGGGATCCTTGCTCTACACAAGTGGTTGCAGCCGCTATGTACCTCCAAGCATGGAAGCATCTAGTAGCCTAAAGGCTGCAAGAGAGAAGCATATGTTTTATAACAATTTAGACATGAATGCAGAAATGTGGGTTATTAGAAACACTATAAGCACTATTCTGTACTCAGTTGCATTTCTGCATGCAGCCTTATAGACAAGGGAGCTCTTTAGTGTCTGATAGAGTAAGAAACTGGAAGTGTTGTTAGCCAGTTAAAAGTAAGTTGGAATTTCATCCATCCCTAGTTTTCTTGAAGGCAATATGGGTTTGTAAATAAACTATAGTTTGAGAGATATCAATATTTCTATCAGCTTCTACTGATCAAGGATTCAAACCACAAACACAGATATTCCTAATTTCCTGCTACAAGAGGTGAGTGGACTGTCAATATCACAGATCGCTAAACAGCAGAGGCATCTTTGAAAGCAGTAGTGTTAAGTGACTCTTGCCCTGCTACACATGGTGTCTTGACAACAGTTTTGTGGTAGTCTGGCATTTACCCAAGGTTGGGTAATTCCCCTCCCCCTGCCCTGAACAGATTTCATCTTCTTTGATTTTCCATGCACGAGTGGCCAGGCTGAATGAGCAGATCTGTTATCAGCTGCAAGGAGTCTGGGCTTACAGCTGCTGACTGATAACTCTCTGCAAGCCCCCCTCCAGTGCACCAGGTCTTGCTTCTCTTTGCTTATGCTCCTCAGGGATCCCAGGCTGAAGTTTTGCTCGAAGGAGCTTCTACCCTGGCGCTTGCTCCTCTCAGCTGCTTCCCCTCTCCTGTGCAACGGAGACAGAGCTCAATGATGCACAAAGCATTAGGCTGCAGTGCTGGATTTTGCCAGGTGAAGACATGGAAGGGTTTTACCTTAGGGTCCTAAGGTAAAACCATCAAAATTTTTTTTTCTGGCAAAAAATATCCATGATTTTGAACCTAGTGCCTTTTTTTAGCAAGAACAGTGACTACACACAACTAATAAAGCAATCAATAATACAGTTTACACTGCTAATATCCTAGCAGAACAGTGTGTTTCAGATGCGCAGCCTGTGACTTGTCTGAGACAATGCATTGCCTTGGTGGTTTGATTTCCCAGATTCAAAAGTCAGTATTTCCAAAACAAAGATCTGCAGAGCAATTCTCTGAGAGAAAGTGCAGTGGTAGAAAGCATCTTGCTTATACACACAAAGCCAAATGATTTGTTTTTTGTCAGGGGAATAGTTGTTAGCAGAGACCCTAGAGACGGTAAATTGAATTTTCTGTTCTGCATATACTAATGGGAACTCAGTGTTAAGTCAAATAATGCCCCAAGACTGCATTGAAAGGTTGAAAAGCAAGTTGTTAACAGGGACAGGGGCCGAGGGTGCTTCCCCATTTGAAACATGCTTTTGCATTTTCCTTCCAGACTTGGAGGATTAGGGTGATAAAGTGATAGGATTTGCAAGAGTATTTTAGCTGACTAATGCATGGAAACAATGCAGATTGCTCTTATCCTGTTTGTGAATTAATCATCAAGGTTTCTTTTTTTTTTTTTTTTTTTTTTTTTTTTTTTTTTTTTTTTTTTTTTTTAATTTTATTTTATATTTATTTCCCTATAAAATCGTTGGGAACTGTGCTGGTAAAGAAAATTATACCAATAATTTTCCCAGAACTGAAGTTACCCATATAATCTTTATACTCGACTTTTGACACGAAGGACAAATCCTCACCTGGCCTTTGTCATACTTGAAAACTTAGTATTTTGGTGTCACCACTTTAAGTACATTAGTAGTCAGGGTGACAATGAAAATTGAAGTCATAAATTGCACAACATATCTTATACACAGACAGTAAGTCATAGGCTATGTATATATTTCAAAATATTTCTTTGAAAACAAGAAGTGAAAGTGGTATGATGACATTTTAGGCAAAGTTTAAATTACATACTACAGGTAGAAAATGTTCACTGTAAAAACAATTTTGACCTGGTCTTACTGAACCCAGTAAAATTTCCATAAGATTCAGGAGGAATAGAAGAATTCTCTTAGCTGTTCTCCTCTATAAGTTTGATTGTCTTTGATCAGTGGTTTAGAGGTAATGGTTTGCACTTTGTTTCTCCTTTATTTCAGGTACCATCTCTGAAGCACAAAACACTGCTGTTGTATCAGAGTTAGCAATTATTTACTTCATAAGGAAAAACTCACATTGATTGTCCAAAATGAAAGCATTATCAACTTTATATAAACCTATTCTGTGATCAGTGAAGGTAAAAATACTTCTTTCTAAATGCTGTTCCATAAGGGATCAGGTCTGCCACACATTGCCACAGAGATGAGACAGGATGAGCAGGGACCCTGCATGTGATGGGCATGAGCTGAGAAAAGGCAGCAGCTGCTTCCCAAGCTGCAGCCAGGTCTTCTCACCATCCAGCCTCTGTTGTGCTGCTCTGAAGACCATGCCTTGAGGAAAGCTTCCCATGCTGGTTTAGCAGCATTTGCTGGACTGTTTACCCATAATAAATCCCTAACTTGCTTGTCAGGAGGAAGGGAACTGAAATTAGAGCAACACTGAGAGCCTCAGATGACCTACTCTGCAATCAGCAATGCCTGCACTAACAGGGTGATGCAGATTCTGAGATCCTGCACAGCCACCAATACCAGTGAGAAAGTTTTCTGATTTACAGTCTTCATTCCAACCCTGGAGCTTGGCCAATGGCCATCATACCAAGAAGTTTTCTTCCAGCCAGGTGTTCATTTCACAGCTCTCCTGTGATGCAAGAGCTGTCTAGTGCAAAGCTGACTGCACATTTTTTATTTCTTTATAGATAAAGCTTTCCGCTCCAGCAATATTTATATAATGATCTTCTTGCTTTTCTATTTACAGCCCTGTACTTTGTTCTTACATAGCATCTGCAAGGCATTGACATCCAGAGCTTTGCGCAGGAAAGACCCCCCATGATCCATCTGTCTCCTGGGTGCTGTCCTGCTCCACTAGAGCGCAATGGGGCCTTTGTGGGTAACATCAGCTAGACACTACCAGAGAGCCTTGGACTGCAAGTGTTTAACACACCAGAGTCCACAGGACAGCTTTTTCTAGCCAGCAATGATTTTTGTGAACAAAAAATCCTTCTTTGCATACCAGAGGCTGCTCCAGTTTCCACTATTGTGTTCAGATTTGTGAGACCTTCTCTACTGCCCACCATCAGTGCTGGAAGTGACATCCATTTCAGGGTTGTCATTGAACACCAGGTAACACACACTTAAAGAGTGGGAAGAATACTTGTGTTTTCTATCCTCTGACCCGTGACTCTCACTAAAAGAACCATAAGTGGCAAATAAATGCACCCAGTGAGTTACACTCAAGCCAGAAGCAGCATCACAGGTACCAGATGAGCCCTGCTCATGAGTAAGATATTCATTACATCCAGCCTCATGATGGTGTGGCTGGATATCATAAATAATGGACCTAAAAGCTGTTTCCTTTACATTGCTCTAGTTCATGTACCAAGCCTGTTTCCTTCTCATCTTGACAATTATTTAATCAATTCAATGTTTACAAAGAAATTTTTACATATTTTGCAAAGGCACACCCCATAGGTATACCATGAAAACATAGGGGTCTCTGAAGTCAAACCCTTCAATTCTATCTGGTCTTAGGATATCTTTTCTTCATGCTTCAAATTCTTCAAACCCTTCCCCTAATATCTCCCATCCATGAACCTTGCAGGTGCTAACAATAGCTGGACAGCCACCACAGGCATATTTCACAACATCAGTCATCACTGATCCATCACATTTCCAGAGGGGATTGTTGATGAGGCTGCAAGTCCTTTCCAAGATGACCAAGAAATATGATGGCCCTCTTTGTATCCTTCAGCCTCAAGGAACGTCTTTGGTAAGAGCCCAGCTACAGGGAGGTCTGCGGTCCCTGAGAAAGCCTTGAAAGCTTTAGTGTGAGAAAGTTTAGGAAAGCAATATTGTTTCCAAAAGCAAGTGCAAGCACATAGCTGGCTGACTCCTTTGTGGCATCATTGCCCTAAAAAAAGAGATGCCACAGATCACTCAACATTTCTGTTCCTTGCAAACACTGACATTCTTGAGGGTGTTTTCTTCCTCTGGGCTGAAAATTAATGACTTTGATTTACTATGCCAAAGGAAGAGACTTCTTGTTTTTCATGTGAGAAACATTTTATTTCCACATAATACAGAATCCTACCATGACTCCTGGAGTTCCCAAAACCCTCAGGAAATCCTGCAATACCCCAGCTGCTCACATGCAGCCCCTCAAAGCCAGAGGGGATTCACAGCAGTCCCTGCTCCAGAGTAGGCACCCCACAAGCCTGCCACCCCATCTTTTACTGGGAACAGAGGCCTTGAAGAGCAGTTTTTCCTCTAGAGAGTCCATAGGAGTTTTGATATAGCAAATAGTCCAGCCCAAAGGATGGAGGTGCCTGTTGCTTTCTGACATCCCAGAGAGGTTTTAAGAGCAGAGCAAAGAAGCGTTCATGTCCTGCTGATTCAGGGCCTCAGAAGGCAAGGCCTGCCATGGGATGTTTCTGCTTCACCCCACACAAAATTGATACCCAAGGACTCATAACTTCCTACAGTAATAGAAAACAGAATCTCAAAGCTGCATGTCCAGGAGAACAAACTTTCTTCTTTGGGAGACACAGGCTGTACTGATGGTTCAGTCTTCATGGACATATGAAAGGACTCAGAAGCCATCTCTGTATTTCTCTCCTTGTGCTTCAACAGCAACTGGAATTTGTTCCACAGGGCTGCACCTGCAGCACAGCTACCACCTCTCAGGGGGATTTTCAGGCTTTGTATCCCACTAGTGCTAACAAGGAGACAGTAACTTTCTTCTCAGTAGCAGATGGGATGATGACTGTTAAAGATATGCTGGGGCAGGGGGAATTCAGCCAGTGTCAAACTGGCTCAGTGCATGAGGGCTAAATTGAAGCTATCAGCCACATATTCTTCTAATGCTTAAGAAATTATGAGATTTTTTTTCAGCAAGCCACTTCATGATACATTTTGGGGTCAATTTAAATCTTATTTTGGACACTAGTGGCAGGACAGATCAAGTAACAGTCTCCTGTTGGCAGAATCAAGGACCGTACATTCTGTTTCCCAAACAGTGTTGAACTTTCCCCTAGACCTCCATGGTTCAGTTAAACGGAATAAACAAATAAGGATCTTTTAGCTGACTAACTGGAAAGTATTTTTTCATTGTAATAAAAATATGCTGAGCAAGTACTGGAAACACAAAGGAAGTCTTTCCAGACCAAGCTCTACATGCTTATTTCATCTTTTGTTTGACAGAGATAGGCAATTTAAAAGAACCATGTGGCAGAGCAGCATACAAGAGAGGAGCTTCATCCTTGGCCTGTCATTGGTCTCAGCTGTTTATCTTTGTACCTATGTCATTGGTCACAGCATTCACATCACAGGAGTAAAAACCCATAGACTTGGCTCAACCTTTGTCCTGCGCCATGACCTGCTCTATGTGTTCTACGTGCACTATGTGTTTTCCTCCTCCTAATTCAATTATCTCATTTTCTGTGCCAGGAAAGGTCCATTATTCTGTGCTCAGAGTACTAACTTCATAGTGTCTACAAATCCAGCAAGAAGTTGCTGGAGGGCAGCAGCTGCTTTCAAGAGCCAAGAACTCACACAGGAACAATTTTGCTTCAAACAACAGAGACTGAGGTTATGCTCACCTGAGTGCTGTGAAACAAATGGTTTGGGACAAGGAGGAGGGATTAGGAAAACACTACTCTTGCATGTGCCACCAAGTCATGTCTCCCAGCACAGGCAGGCTGCAAAGCAGCAAGGATTGATGTGGTCCAACGAGGAGACCAGACTCTGACTCTTGTACTACACTAAAATCACCCTTCGCACACTCCAGAGAGTTTTGTATGTGCCTTGAATGCAGAGGCATTTTGACACACTCCTGTTTGTTGTTTACAGTATCACATGAGCCTCACAAGCTCTTGACATTTTACTGTGAATCCTGTTGAAATCAGCATCTTCACACATATGCCATACAGAGCAAGGGATCCTGCTACAACTCTGCCATGTAAAAAGCAAAGCTGTTTAATATGCTCAGGGATAAAGCCTTGCAAACATACTGGTCCTTATTCCAGCTTCAGAAAGAAAAAAGCTGCTTCAGATACCACTGAATTCTTGATGAATGAGCTAACAAGCTGCAAGAAAACATCTTCTCATCAATTCTTGATCCTTTAACTTAAATGCCTGGTACCTACTTGTAGGCATAAAACCAAAGAAGAAGTTAGTACATTCAAAAATAAGACCAGTTTTCTAGCTAAATCACAATAACATCAAAAACCTGAAAACAAGCTTCAAAGCAGGTAAGGAAAATACAGTCCAGAAGTGAGAAGTACCACAAAATGCCAAGTTGTATCTTACAAAGCACTAACCAGAAGTCTTTAAACCTTCAGACGCCAGCTTATCCAATGTACCATTCTGCTCTTCCCAACTCAGGATATGTGAGGATACTTAAGGAATGCAACCCAGATGTTTATGCTTTTTTCAAATTTAAGCCTTCTGAAAGACTAAACCAGTGAGATGGGTAGAGTTTTTCAGACACCAGACACCAGCCTGTTAATTACAGATAGGCTTGTCTGGCTGAGCTGGGAAAAGCAGGGAGCAACCTGGAATACTGAAATAGAAGATTCAGAAGGTAGAAGTACTTGACAATATTTTTTCCTTCCCTGCTTGACTTTTAAATTGGATTGCAGTCCTCTATCCTCCCATCCAGGGAAGAGCCTGTTCCCAAGTTAATTCTCGTAAGGTAAGTTCTGCTGCAGTTCCCAGCTGGTGTGGTCCACAGAGGAACCACAAAGTCTATCAGCCATTGGGGCAAACGTGTTGCCAGAGGGATGCTGAGAAGGTGGTTAATCTGCAAATCATATTCCAACACATTGCCGGGGTTTGACTTATTTCTGGGCTCACAGACGTAGAAAAGCCAAAAAAAATAAAAAGCCGGTGAAAATAATTACTGTCATTATTTCCTGGCAACCACTTTCCAATGTATATAATTTGGCACATTTTTGTATGGCACATGCCTGCAGATAGCTTTAGAGGTATTACTGGTGTTTGGACATGTGGAAGTAAACCAGATGCCTTGGCTTGGCCCCAGGTTCCAGTTTTTCCCCAAGTTGCCGATTTCTAGTAAAGGTTGTTGCCGAAAGGGTGTTGATCTTACTGTGACAACACTCCAAAATACAGAAACCTCCTTAAGACAATGTTCTCCACTGACTGAAGCTGGAGATTCCCCTCAGTATTGCTTTGGATCCATTTCTGTCACGACTGAACCATGGATACAGAAGCTGAGCACAGAGTCTCCCCCTTTTCTTTCATCTTTCAAGAGGCTCCACTCCAGCCCAATCCTTCCTGATGGAAGCATGCTGGAGCCAGATCCCCTGCAGAGTCCAGTCCCTGCCTTCCCTCCCGGTGCATGGAGGGAGACAGACACTGTATGGCTGAGTGTGTATGCTTTCAGACTGGGAGTACAGAACCTCCCTTTTCAATGTTAAATTAATCTTATATAGCTGCTGAACACCCAAGATACTCAAATTACTGCCCTATCCCACAGTATTTCTTCCCTCCTTTCATCTGAGCCCTCTACTCCTTGAGGAATCACAGTTCCTGCTAGAGGCTCTATAGGCTCTGGTAATGCAAAACAAAAACAACAGCAAAAACAAAACAAACAAAAAACCCCTCAAATTAAGCTAAAAACAAAAAAATCAAACCAATCAAACAACAAAAGAAAGAGTAAAACACAGAAAAGTTCTAGGATTTTTATTCCATTACCTCTCTTATTGTCTTTTGAGGAAGGAAAGCCCTTATCCCACTAGGTAGGTAATCCACAGCAAGGTAACTAGGAATACGAAGTGCTAACATGTGTAGCTAGTGTATGAGTTTGGGGGATTTGGGTGGTGAGGATTTTCTTGCTGGATTTTGGGGGGGCTTTTTCTTGGAAACTCTAAAACCACACTATTATTTTTCTTTCTCATAATAATCACTGTAATAAGAGCACAGCTCAGAAAATACTGAATTGGCATTTCTAAAGCCTCTTGGCTGCCCCATTTTGCACTAGAAGAGCTATCTTCTTGGCACTGACCTAGACAGCCCAAAGACATAGTATGTGTTGCATCACATGCTAATAGCCAGAAGAGCAACATTTATACTACTTTATATGAATGAGACATGAAGAAAAATAAAGTGTCTTATGGATAACTCAACAAGCTATTCATCTAACTGGGCCTAATTTATTTGATCTATAATAACAAGATATTTCCTCCTTTATAATTTCATTCTTTAAATTCACCAGATGACAGAAGAATATTGTAAGCAGAAATTCTGTACTAGAAACCACATTCCAGTGGTATTGAGAAATCACTTTCTTGTGGTGGAACTAGAAGCCTGTTCTTGGAGCTGCAAGGATTTCTGTTTCTCTGTGATAGTTTTCTGTGTGGTTGAGATGTAGTGTACACTACAGAACAGGCCTTATTTTGCATGCCAATGAACCTCATGGGTAGTAAATCTTTTTTCTTGAGCAACTAAATTTCTGACTTTAATCTTTAATTTTCTTGATAGAAGTGGTTTCCTGGATAAGGCTGAACGCCAGAAAATAATCTGAAAAACAAAGGTTGCCCCCAGCTCTAAACTACATTTAATATTTCTCTTGCACTGCAATCATCCCTGCTGCTTTCTTTTTAAATCTTTTTTTTATTATTATTATTTCTTCACTGTAGTGCAAGAGATCAGTCCTCACAGCTGGGAAAGAGCAAGCAAGTTTCAAAACATGCTGTCTTAAGAGACCTGAAACATCTATACACACCAAATCTTGCCCTTTCTACTATCCATTGAGGCAAAAGTGCTAAAGCTGAAAGAGTTATTCCCACTCCTCAATGCCTTACAGCTGCCCTCAAAATCTCAGTTACAAACACCATTAATCTAGATGTCCACATCCATCTTCATCCTGTCTAGCTTCTCCGTTCTCCCCATATCTAGGGGGGGAAGCCCACCAAACGCTGGCATTCTAGTTTATCCCTTCTATCTGTAAATGAAAGATTATTTTTAAAAAAGGAAAAGACTAACTGCAAAGATAATAGTATCTCTATTAACCAGAGGGTCATGAAACACTTTTTTTAAGCAGTTAAATGAACTAGAAAGTATTTGTCCAGTAAGACACCAGTGTTCCCTATTAAGCCTACATTCTTTATCTATAATGAGGCTACTGAGCAGAGGCAGGCATTCATTACCAGTGGTCTTGCCACCTCCAGGGTGGGCTCTTTCCATTAGGAGGTGTCTGACAAGACCATATTTTGCAGTAACAGAAGACTAGACTGGATTGAGACATGCATAAAACTGTGAATCTGAAACCTGCCAGAGAGTTTGGGTGTCCAATAGTACATTTGGCATCAGCACGGGCATCTGTGCCTATCAACATGGGGAAGACTTTCTGTTTATGGTGATTGGTTCTTAGCTGGACAGCTTCAGACACAGTAATGAGACTTAATGGAGGGTGTCAAAGCACTCAAGCTCTCTACTAAAAGTTGAAAAGGAACATTACGCATACCATAAAATGCATTATCTATTCAAATGATGTCTTGCACAAAATAAATACTTCTTTCTTAATAGAGTTCTCCCTTCATTATTTTCAGAAATGCCTAGAATGTTATGTGACTTGGCATTTGGAAAGTTTTCATTTAAAACACCACCTGTGAGATGCTGTAGATTAGATTTGGGGTGGTTCCCAGAGGGTTCCCCGGGAGCCCCCCGGGCCTTAGGTTCGTTGGTATTTGCATGCAGGCAGGCAAGGAGACCCTAGACGGCTGGTGAGGTGCTGATGAGATGAGGATTTATTTGGAGTTCGACCCCAGGAAGGCAGCATGGTCACTGAGGGAGAGGGGGAGAGGGGGAAGGGGAGAGGAGCAGAGCCTCCAGAGGCCTCCAGGGCAAAGAGAGAGAGCCCTCTCCATTTGCACCTTTATCAGGGAGTTTCGAAATGGGCCCGGTTAGATTCTCAGGCCAATGGATTTAGAGATACACGACACTGCAGGGGAGGTTACAGACTTGGGATAAACCATACACTTCGAGGGGTGAGCCAGAGCATACCATTTCAATAAAATGCAATTCCACAGTGAGGTACAACTGCTCTCAGATTGAATGGCAAATCTCCCTTTTCAAGACCTCAATATGTAGCTTCTACCCCTTAATAAAGGTATGGGTTGGATTTTTCCAGGTCTGATCTAGTGAGTGCCAAGCTGTACTTTTACCTTCTGCTTCCATTGTACAATAAACTTAGAAGGATTTGTGGGTGTTCAGCACTTAAATCTGACCCTGCAGACCTTTAAGATCTTGTTTGAGCCTTTAACCCTGGGATGATAAAGTAAGACGTCCAGGATAATTTATTCCATATAAACAACCTTCAATTCTTCTTTATAGCCCCTTGTGCAGCCATACAAAATATGGGCTCATATTTTGTCCAGTATCACACAAGGACAAGATTAACAGTCCTGCACCTGCTGTGGACTAATAAAAATCCTACAACATTTCAAAACAACTGCAGAAAAAACCCTCTCCAGTGCCCTTCCTAGACTATTCAGGAGTGTCAATATCTTTCTCTGCCAAGTATCAGTTTATGCAAAATATTTTCATGACTAAAAACAACCAGGAAGATGATGGAATTACTTTCTAACTCAGAGACAGGGAGTATCTCATTATACTTGTTTAAAGTCAGTGAAGGGTGTCTGTTAGGACTATTGACTGGATGGGCTACTTACTGAAGGAAGTGGCAGAATTAGCTCTGTAGGCTTAATTTATCACAAGAATATCCTATTGACTTCAAAAACTCAGCCACTGACAGAAGACACTTGTCATACTTGCTTAATAATTTCAGAAAAACAAATAGCTGTCTTGAGTCCTCTCAGGTCTGAGAAACTGAGCAAGCAGCCACTGAGCAGACAAACTCTTTGTCCAAGACACACAACACCTTTCACTTTGCTGTGCTCCTACAAACTGGAGCCAGGACATGATGTAATACAATCAATTTGCTTGACACAAAAGACACAGAGAGGACAGTGAGAACTGCAGACTGAGTGTGTTTTAAGAGAAGCATGTTTCCAAAGAGGTCAAAAAGTAATTGGGCGGTAATACAATTGTGCGAGACAATATTAAAGCCTACGGTTATTCATTTTATTGCATTTTGCTGCAAGCCATAGAACCAACGATCTGTCTAGGTTGAAGATTATTTTGTTAAGTTTAGAAATATACAGAAAATGAACATTTGGTTGCCACCTTTGGCTTTCCTACCTAGGGCAGAGTTCAAGGCACTCTAGACTAGATTTCAAAGCTATTGAGCCTGCAGGAAGAGTAGGTCCCTAAACATACTGAAAACCCAAAGCAGAGTTACTCCACTGTTAAGTGCTAGCTTAAACATAGACTCTTCCTACACATCCCTAAAGGATTGCTGTGTTTTTACAAAAGCAGGAGCTCTCAGAGAACTGCTGTGGTTGCTCCTGCAAGCCTAAAATGTGCCTACACTACACTTGGAAGGAGAGTGCACTAAGTCCTGTAAAAGAGCTTCACAAAATTCATCAGACAGCCAAAGTATAGGTTTATAATCCTTCTGATTCTTGACACTGAACTATTCAATGGCTAGCACATGTGATCCATTTCACTACTAACTACTAGTACAGCCTCTCCCTGCAGCAAAACAAAAAGGAAAGTAATGGAAAGAATTGTGCTTAACTAAATTAACTACGAGTTAGAAGGAGCTATATTTAATGGCTGGTGCTTCTGCTGCTTGACTACACTAAATATTCAACATATTTGTAGAAACCAAAGCAAGATGTGAAATGTGATTCCATTTCACTGATGTCTATAAATGCTTAACTTTAGATTAACCCAAGCCTCATTTTCAAACCTGTGTCCACCCGTACATTTATAATTGCATATCAGAACCACCTGCACATCCTAGATTCTTATGTTCAGAAGGAAGATTTGGATTAAGTATAAGATTCTTCAACTGAGTGTGCCTTTGAGTGTTACATTCACTAGAGACTCTTCAAAGTTCATTAATTTCTTGACTTTATGGATTCATTATGGCTTGAACCTCAAAGTAAAACAGGAGCTAACAACTTATTTCCCCATAGATTGAATACACAGCTACTTCTTCATATGGCAAGAGGTCCATATTGGCAAGTCTGTGCCCAAATCATGAGAAAGGGCATCAGCCAGCCACTGCCTAGGACAACTTATGGTCTACCATGATACCTGCCTTCAGCCCAGCTCCCAGGAAGGCAGAAACACAAGTTATCCTGCCTGCATGAGTTTGGCAGAATGCATCAGGGACAAAGATTCTACTCTAATTTTTCCAAATCTCACTTGCTCTTATACAGGGGAAGGTGAAAGACAGAGTTCATGCCAGAATTAGACTATTCTTGTTCTGTTCTGAAACATCACACCTCCCATCTCAAAGCAACAGGTGTAGGTGGTACAGATCATGTGACAATACCCGAGCATCACAGCAACCTGTTCTGCTTTAACTGCAGGGGGCTGATAACTGCTCTGCAAATACCCACTGCTTGGGGCAATGAACACATTTATTTTCCCCAAAACAATCAAAAGTTACTCCCCAGATGAGGCAGTAAACGTGCCTGCATACTTGCAGTGGTTGCCTAATTTGTTGTGCTAATTTGTTGGTTTGTCTGAGAGCACTGTTGCCTGCTACAGCAAAGCCATAACAAAATCCACTGCTGGTAAAAGCCTACTGAAACCACCTGGCATAGATTTACTAGAGTGATACTTCTCTTTTTACTTCAGTGCTTTTCCCAGACAAATTTGCAAGGGAGTGCTATTTCCATTACAGATGTCTTGATTGTACCTGCGCTTGTGTATCTTGTCACTCCAGAAGGACTTGGCATCAGGAGCTGTTAGTTCTCCAAAATCCTAAACAAGCTATAGGGTTAGATTGACAAACTTTCTAGAAGCCCTGATGAGGCCAAACCCACAGGTGCTGATGGGGAGCACCTCACAGTCAATCCCCTGACCACTGAACTCAGTGGAGCACAGACAACTGACAGGTGGTGGTGAGCCGCCTGTGTCGCCAAAGAACCAGCACCACACTGGGCTCTGCTCTCTTCTCATCAACATTACACAGATTTACTCAGAAAATGTTTGTTTCAGGTGGTATCATTGCAAGGAAAAAAACTGATGGACACAATAGATCAAGACAGAGATTAAAAAGCAAAAAGTTTTAACATGATCATTTCTTCTCTCCTCAGCCAGAATGCTAAAGCTACATCTTATTTCCATGGAGGTCTCCATTTGATTCCCCTCACAATCCCTCTTGTCCTCTAAAACCCACATACATGCCATTAGGCAATAAGCTTAAGGATATCAAACAACAGGCAATTAATGTTAACAACTGACTCAGTCTTCCTTTTCTTTCAGCAGTAGTTTGTGGTCTTACTGAGCAGACTTTAGAAGAGAAATAGAAGAAATTGAATACATACCAACCAGCAAAACATAATACACCCCTAAAAGCGTAAAAACCCAGAAACTGGATGTGACTGCAGAACCTATATTCAACATATATTGAATGCTTTACCATTCACAGGCACTTGCACTCACTGCCAGCAAGGAGTAGAATGGCAGTAAACATTTGCCAGCTTCCATATGTGTGTCTTGTGTTTATTCTTAATTAAGTACCTTTTTCTTACAAGTCATTATGTCAAATGCCAGGACTTTGGCACTGAGCTGTAGCTCAGTAGTCCAGACCTCAAGAACCATGTTCAAGTTAGTGTAGCTTTTCCAAGGTTGTGCAAGATTATTTTCTTCTTTAAGGGTACCATCTAGAGTTACGAAGTGGTTATGCTGCCTGTTGGTCAACAAAATAGTCTAAAATTGTTATCAAAAAGTAGAAGGTAGCTACTGGAAATTATTTGCCATTATTAGACCCAGCAAATCCTCAGTGATCTACATTCTAACAAGACAGCAATAATTCTGATATAGCCTGAAAAATTAGAAATCTCTACGGACTACACAGCTTTGCCTTCTAACCCAATGGAGAAGATGTAATGGCAATGTCTTTAACAAAACCAGTGAAAACCAATGCTGGAGTTTCAGGAAGGCATAATGCATTGTAATGAAAGTATTTTGTCACAATTTCCAGTAATTCTATTGCTTTTCATATGGAACCAGTTATTACAAAGTATCTTGTTCATCTGAAGAACATACATTTCCATCCCCCAAAGGCTTTGTCTGTAACACAAATAACTAGGAATTGCTGGTACTCTAAATGATGATGCACAAATTAATACTTTCTCTCTGGCATAGATGCAACATCATTTAGAAAATAAAGGCTAAAGAACATGCTTAGCAAACCTGCAGGCATCCAAAATCCCCCTACACACAGAAGTAAACCAAGCATCTCTAATATCCTCTCTCATCACTCAAGAGGGACATGTGAAAACTTCACTCAAAATATTTGCTATGGCAACAAGAGCATTCACCTTCTGCCCCTGACGGGTGGTGATTTACAAGCCCTGAGTGGCTCTCTCGTTACCCCACACAGAGATAGGCTCCTTGTTTAGGCTTGTGCCAGGCTGAGCTCCAAGACTCCAAGAGGACTTTCAGTTCCCTACACAATGGGAGGTCAAAACCTGAACCAAAGAGGCTGTTCCTGGCAAGAAAGCACTGAACTACACAGGGGAAATAGCTTAGAAAGAATAATCATCAAGTGCGTGCATGGTGTTTTCAAACCAGCATTTTAAATGTTGTTCTTTGAACTTGGAAGTCAACCTGAAAGAAAAGTACATGCTGAGCAACACTCTGCAAACAGGATGGGATTCATAAGTTACACAAACCCTGTCACCAGGGCCATCAAATTTGATGTTCTGGGAATAAGAGCTAGGCAAGCACCGCTCTACTTGTGCAATGATTTAAAGACAACAAGCAGCACATACAAGCAGCTCTCCAGAACCCTCATGTTGTGCACAGAAGTTCACCACCAGCAAAACATTTATGCTTGTGTTTCAGGGAGGTAAGTACTGTATACGCACACCCACTGAAAAATAACAGCACATCTCTGGAAAGGACTCTTGCTAAGGCAAAACCTCTTCTCTCAGAGATCAGTCCTTGATTCTCCTTTCCCCCCAACAGAGAAGTCAGCCAATTGTTTGGTGTGAAAACAAATTCCCCCAGTGTGGCCACAAGCTGAGCTAACACAAGAAACATTTCCTCTTGCCCAGCTTCTGCAGATGATGGGACTTGGTCCCAAGGCATTGTATTTAGTTTCAGTCTAGAGCTGCAGATCAGCCCGAGGCTGGGAATCCCACCCTTGCCCTGTTATGAAGGAAACAGTGTTGAAAGGAAAGCATTTGCCTCCAAGAGGGAGGATTATTTTTGAGGACTAAGCATTTAGCTGTTTAGGGTACAAACCAAGCAAAGGAATTTAGCCAGACATCAACTAGGGGAATAACACACAATTTCATTCTGTAAAATGTAATTATTTTCTTAATTAAGTTAGAAGATGAGCAGCAATTTGGTGGTATTCTAAAAAGAGGGAGCTCATATTTTAACAGAATAATTCAGATTTGATGAAGTGTATATGCATTTATTTACCTTTCTCTTGGTACATAACTCAAATCCATCTGGGCAGATCTCCTGGGCAATAGTTCTGTGGTGTGCACACACAAAAATTCACACTGACTTTATGAAACAGTCACCAAATTTTGGCCAGATATGAGCTATGTTCAAAGAGATCCAATTAAAGGCTATTGCTTCAAAACCAAAGCTAGGACCTCATTCTTCAGTGTCAGATAAGATAACCTAAAAATAACGTGTGGTACTTCCATAGCATTGCTATGCAAAGATACACTGGTCCTAAGGGCAACATAGCTACGGACAGCCAGATCCTCTCCCTCACTGCTCAATCACTCACACAAACCTGGAACATCATACTGATTGTTTTTCACATGACCCGGTTACTGGGGAGAAAAAAGAAAACCAAACCAACAAAGAAAACCCACACCAAAACATCCAATTCTCCTTTCCCCAGCCTTTTCACTTTAGAAGGAAAACATATGAGTTTGAAGATTTACATTAACCTTGTGAGGCTTTCTGGGAACTTCAAAGTACCATGGCTCTGACACAAAAAGTGCCAAGATGATATAAACCCAAAACTTGGATGGTATTAGGTGCCTAATGGGATATTTAAGAATGTCTGACGGTGTTACGCCTACACTACAGTCACCACTGTAACCACAGCTTGGTGCAGAGATACTTCAACATAAAATTCAGCTGAGTAACAGAATTTTAGCACTTGGACTTTGCTGAGCTCTGACCTAAACTCTGCTGGTTCCTGGATAGGCAGCTTACAGTTCAAGAACAGCTGCCATCTACTTCAAATACAGCAGCTGTTACAGTCTAAGAATAACATAGATGGGTCTCAACCCAACTTCTGTGAAGCTTTGAAGTCCAGCTTTTAGATCCAACTGGCAAAGAATTGGCTCTGAGAAGGATTATTTCTGAGGACAAAACATTCAGCTGCTAAGAGTACAAAATGTACAGTAAACTATGCAGATCTATGTGCTGAACTAGGAGAACAACATCCAACATCAGGAAGCAACAGGCTTCCTACCCATCTGCACAGTAAAACTTTCGAATATCTACTGAGGAAGCCTACATTTAAACTTTTTTAGAGTCAGGCACGAAACTGCACAGCCCTTCCCATGTGTTAATTGAGTTGAACAAGCAGAAAAAATAATTAAGGATGGAGAAAAAGTAATGGAGCTTGTGCTTTCATTAAATCTAGCCACTTAATTTTTTTCTTCTCACTCCCCTTCAAATAGCTAAGATTTCCTCTCCCAGTATCCTGGGACATGTGGTGGGAAAAATGGGACAAATCAATTCACACCTCTAAAATTATGCCACTGTACCCAACACCCACATACAGAGACTCACTGGACCAAATCAAGAGGCCCTGTTAGTGCTGGGATTTGCAGGCAGAAATCTTCATCATTCATTCTCCCGGCACCTGGCAGGAGCCTGGAGCTTTCAGAAGTTTATTATTCCTGTTCCACAGTACAGAGTGTTTCACTGATGTATTTAAGCAACCTCCGGTTAAAAAACAGACCAAAACAAAACAATGAGATACATGCTTATCACTGGCAGGGGTGTGATGTCAAACAAACACCAGTTAGCTCTGTGGGAAGGTCCAAGCCTGCAAAAGTCAAGGGAAAGGAAGGGAACCACTCAACCAGTCCAGCACAGGCAACACAACTCCCAGGAGAGGAGGCAGCCCAAACAGAGCTCACTAGAGACATATTTTAGCAGCTAGCTCTACTGAATCAAAATGAATGGCCCCCAACACAGCTTTGTAAGCTGTTCTTCCCCAAGCATGAAGTTTTTGCTAGCTAGGCAAAGCATCAATATGGGATGGAAGACAGATATCCAGATGCCTTCAAGAAGACTCAGCAAGTGATTCTGGCTTAGGGATGCTGACATCTCTTTTCTCTCTCAGCTTCAAAGGTGTTTTGCTGCACACCATCTTTTCCTCTTTCTCATCACTGAATCTTTCCCTTCCTTCTCTTCAATCAGTGCCCATGAAGACAAATCAGTTTTTCACTTACCTTTTAGCCATGGATTGCTTGCCTTGTAGTCATATCAGTCCACCCAAAACAGAGGAACAACATCCATTAAAAGATGCATCTAGTTATTTCCACCTATCCTCCCTTACATTGCACTCCTGTGTTTTACTGCTGGTTCAGCAAGCTTCAACAAGCTCAAAATTTGCATTTATCAGCATGGTCCTTAAGGACAAGGATCTTCCTAGCTACTCACTATTCACACTTACACTAACTCAGACCAAACAGACCCACCAGCCCATTGCAAACTTAAGAACACTAAACCTTCTTCCACCAGCCCCCCAGAGCTCACAGCCCTTCCCTGGGCTCCAGCTGGGCCTGTGCTGATTCACAGCACCTGCACCTTGGAACTTGTAGCTTTCTCCCACCTGATGCTCTTCAAGTCAGCTCAAGAGAGATAACAGAACTCAGTAAATGACATTAGTTTTTCTGATGAATGTATTTCTCCTTCTGAGGAAAAACACAGTGTCAACCTGAAAAGGCCTTTTCCCTGATTTGCTTGGGAAAAAAGACTAAAAAATCCTACAATATGGGAACCCTTAAAGGGAACCAAAGCAAGCACCAGTTCCTGCCCTAGGATGACACAGTGTTCCCCTTTACTGGGAACATCATGTGGAAGGAACTACTTTCTTTCCTTAAAAAGCACTAAGACAAAAGATCCCAAAACCTGTCTTTTTCCCCCCAAAAAAGGGTTGTCCTCTTAAGCAACTACTCAGAGGTAATGATACATCAAAATCCATCCCAAATTAAGAAAACAGTTATATCTACAGCAAGGCAGGTATTAGTTTTCCACTGAAGTCAGCAGGATCTAAGTGTGCAAGTTTCTCTGAAGTTGACTAGCAGGACGACCAAGCCCAGAAACACAAACCCGTGAAAGCCTGGTGGTAGAGTTTGGATCTATTTTTGTAAAGCAACACATACTTGCACTGCTGTCGTGGTTGGGGGGGGGAGGTGAATTTTTCCAGGGGGATGTGGGCAGTCTAATTAGTAATCAGCTTTTCTGCTGGCACCTGGATTGGTCACTCAGAAGTTTAGACACGCCTCTGAGGACACAAAGAGTTAAAAGCAGGACTCCAGGAGGGTTCAGCCTCTTTTGGGTTCCGGTTTCAGCAGTGGAAACATCTCCTCTCCCCTGCTCAGCTCTGGGCTGAGTGGGGGAGGGGGAAGCCACGTGGCCAGGCTCAAGACAACCACGCGGTGAAACTAAAGTAAGCTGGGGCCCGGGGGAGAGAAGAGAATGGACAGGACTGGAACTGAGCTGCCCCGTCCAGGATGGAGGGGTGGAAAACTGTGAAAGTGCCTTCTGTGTGTTCTCACCCCCCTCCTTCCCCCCAAACTCCGGGAGAAGGTGCTCAGCCACGTGGGGGTTTGCCGAGCCTGGGAATGCCTCCGCCTGCAGCACCCTGCCGAGAAGAAACTGTTAACCCTTGCTTGGCAGAAAGAAACTTTTCTTAGACATTGATTCTCATGACTAGTGGTTTTCAGAGAGAGGGAAGCGGCCTGGGACCAAGATGATAAAGCATGATTGGAAGGAACTCGATAGAAGAATGAGAGGAGTAGCCTTAGAGCTGGACTTTTCTTGCATAATGTCAGCCATAGACTGAACTTGAGTCTCTTTTGAACATAAACTGCATTTTTGAGTAGATACAGCTGCCCCTTGCTTTTGCTACAGTGACTAGCACTTGAAGTGAGTAGCGAGCAAAGAAGAGAGGGGGAGGGTGAGGTGGCACCCTCTGCCCTCAAGGCAGACCTGCTCCTAGAACCCCGGCCCCTGGGTGAAAAGGGAGAGAGCTTGGCATGCAGCATCCTTAAAAAGCCCTGTATGCAGTTTTGGCCTATGAGACAGCGGTGAGAGCGCTAGACATAGAAAAAAGAGAGTGTCACCTTAGCAGACTTCTCCGAGCAGTGCTATGAGTAACATAGAAACACATAAGGGGTGGACCCGTGTTTTCTGAAGAACAGTCTGTGGTGCGAGAGAGACTCCTCTCTCCCTTGCTAAATTGAAGATTAGTTTGTTTTTGAGTGGTGATTGTTTGATCTAAAACCCAAAGGTTAGTCTGTAAAGAGTGATGGGTGGGGAGGTAGAAACTGGGAGAAGAAATGTTCTAAGAAGTTTTTATTTCTGTCTTTGTGTGTGTTTAAGAGTATTTCTGTCCCTGTTCTTATGTAATTAATAAAGTTTTAGTAGGTTTTTTTTTGTTTTCAAGATTTAAGCCTGCTCTGCTCTGTTCCTAATCACATCCCACAAGAGTTGTTAAAGAAAAAACATATATTCATAAGTGCACTAACATCTGGCCAATGCCAACCCATAACACTGCCCTGAGCGCTGCCCAGCCACAAGGCTGTTATGCAGCTGCCAACACAGTGCTCTAACAAACTGAAGAAGGGTTTTGAAATTCACTTGGATAAAAATTGGTCCCACAGCTAAAGGACATCATCAGAAGTTTTGCTTAGCAAGGATCTGGATGACTGGGATGGATGACAATAATGGATGATTAGAAAAGCATTGCTGCATTTCAACAGTTTGAATAGTGCCACTAAAGTCACAGGGAGAGCAATTCAAGTTTGTGTGAACCAGTACCAAAAGAAAACTATTTTCATGAGTTGAGGATTGACCAGTCAGCTTTCACAAACAGTATGAAGCTTAACATTTGCCATGGTGGATAATGACTGATAGAAGAAATTCTCTGTGTATTGAGAAGTTACTTTCCCTCTCTGTTTTAAACATTATTTTATTTATCCAAGGTTACTTATGGGAAAAATTAATGGTTAGCCAAACACATATTACTTAGTTGCAAAAATAATAAAGAACTTTTTAAAGGAGAGAAATGAGAACACCAAATTGACTTGAATTTATTTGACTTGAATTTTCACCTCATATGGGAAGGCATATGAATATTTATATACGGTAAAGTCAAGTGTCTAGCTACCAAAATAATGTCATAAAATAATGTCATAAAAAACCATCAGGAGAAAAGATCTTATTATTTGAATAGATTTTTTCCTTCTGTGGTTCTTTCTTCTTGAAGTCTAAATAAACACTTGGTCTGCAGCCATATTTCATCTGTTGGAAGTTTGGAGAGGTGGCAGGCCCCTGTGTTAAAAGAGAAAAAGTTTTTCTCTTGGTAAGCAGCAAGAGTAGGGCCCTGAGGAATTGAGGGAGAGGCTTCACAGCCCAAAATAATCACCCATTCAGGCTGCTTAAGATGAGACACTGTGGGAAGCCATTTACAATGCTCTCCAGACGCAGCCAGAGGAAAGCAAGAAGTGCTCTGCCAAAAGGAGCAGAGACCTCCACCCTTGCATGATATATACCAGAGAACACAAGATAACAGTGTCCAAGGAAACAGCATCTGAAGTCCTAAAGCTGAGGCATCTCAAGCTCTTCACTGGTGTTGGAGTCCATGTTTCCATGGATCCTCCGCAGAGAGTGAGAAGTACAGAGATAGCATTAAAACCTTTAGAAAAATTAGAATATATAAAGCTTTAGATACATGAAGTAGAAATCTAACCCTCAGCCTTAAGTTTTACATGCCCTAAGTCCTAGTTGTTAGTGTACAAGGACAGAGCTTTAGGCCTAGTGATAGAGTATAGACACAACAAAAATAGAGTAGAGTACTGTTTATAATTTTATGTACAACAAGGTAGGACCTTATGCTAGTAAGACAGAGTTTTACGTTAATAGATATGCTATGTGCATAGGTTTTGATACTGATTTTCGTAGTTTTACGAACTTTAGAATTGCACCTAGATTGGCTAGTGTGCAGATAAAAAATATTAATATGCATTTTTTAATTTGGGATAAAAAGCCTCTGTGTCGGTCAGTCGGTTGATCGATTGATCAGTCTGATCTTTTGATCCAACCTCCACCTCCTGCAGCCTGAGGAAGGAGCCCTGCCAGGGAGCCAGATGGGATTCTAAAGGTACCACCTATTGTTGCCTGGGATCTGGGCCCTGCGATCCCGTCCCTTCCCTTTTCCCCTCTGGCGTTTGCCCCGGAGCTCTGTTCGGAGCTGCCGGGGACTTTGTGTGGGTTTGGGACCCCGGGACCTTTCCTTGTCCCTGCGGCCCTGCGTTCGGGAACTCTGCCGAGTTCAGGACCCCCCATTGCCACTGTGATCCCCACAGCCGGGACCCCTGTTTGGGATCTGTGATCTTGTGATCCCTTTCTGTTATTATGACCCCACGGTTGAAAAATCCTGCTTAGAGTCAGGAGATGGGAGGCTGATTTACCTAGAGGCTGTAATGTCAGATTTATGCTTGCTTATAGTCTTACTAGAGTTTTGCTTGTTAAGAATTCTATGCTTTGCTTGCTGTTTCATTAGAACTTTGTGTGTTAAAATTTCTATGCCTTGGTTAGTATTTTACTTAAACTTTGCTTATTTATGTTTATAATTGATTGTATTGTAAGACCACTCTTAGAACTCTCGCACCTTCAGATACATGATTTGTAAATAAACCACTTTGCTTAAATCTTAAAATGCTGTAAAACTTTATAAAGACTTTATACCCGTAAAACGACCTCAGCAACTGGAAATCAATTAACCACCAGTACAAAATGTTTGCCTATACATGTTTTAGGCAGCCATGTAATTCTGCAAAGTCTCCATCTGCGAGGAGTAGATCTCATTCTGCGAGGAGATCTCATTCTCCCTCTCTTTGCATTGCAGCAATAATTAGAGGCATTCCAAAATTCAGAAAGGTTGGCCTCTAGACCTTCTGGGAAGTGTTTGCACACCCGGCTTCAGAGGAGCAGTGAGCACCAACAGAGAAGTACAGGAGAACAGGGAGGACTGGAGGGCTGTGACTTCCCAGCCTGGCTGGGCTGCAGCTCCAAGGTGCTCAGGACATCACCTGGGAGATGCTGCTGGCAAGCCACAGCTTTGGAAAAACAGCAACAACTGCCACATTTTCCTGTGATTCAAGACTGACCCACGTGGTACCACTCATGCCAGCCAACACCTTGCTGTGACCCAGCTTAGGTTTCAGGTGAATAAGAGCTTGGGAGCTTGGAGCTGTTGTGGATTTTTGTGTAAGATGACACTTGGACAAATGACATTTTTCTTATTGAAATTTCTTCTTAATTAAAAAAATTCAATAGGACTTTTCCCTCCTACTGTCATAAATGTTGTGAAACAAACCCTTCCAGACATCAAAGCAAGAGTGATTGCTTCTGGGTTTCAGAGCAAGCCTGAAACTGGATCCAGACCAGTACTTGCAGACACACTTTTTCATTTTTAAGAGCCATTGCCCAATGGCTCTCACATTCCTACCAGTGGCCAGTCTATTGTTTATGAGCATCCTCAGTAAAGCTGCTGTAAATAATTTACACAACCCTCAGCCAGCCAAGGCTGAGATGGTCCCACCAGGGCCACATGAACATCTCAGGCTATAGCTGTGTTACTTTACACATGATGTGAAATGAAAAATAAAGCCCTGAGCATTCCAGTCATACCAAGTGTGCTTCCGATAGTACTTTTAAACAAATCTCCAGTGTTTCAGGGATGGAGCAGAACTGGAGTCTGTCTGCTTCGATTTAAATCTGTCTCTGAAAGATGTCCATTTGTTAACAGGGAGAATTACAAGGGAAGGAACAAATAAACATTACAAAAAGAAAAAGAAAACCAGACTTTTTGAACACTCAGATGCCTGCATAGTTCCCAGGCTAAGCATCCATGTGCTAAAGAAAAAACCCTATCTTCTCAACAGTGCACAAGATCTAGCAGCTCTGGGGCTGTGCAACCTATCTGGGAATCAGGTGTGGATTTAGAGGGGTTAGGGGAGGGAGAGAGGAGAAGCGTAATCCCTGACTTCCTCCCATGCAGGGTACGTAGTCTCAGGCCGTACAACAGGACTGTAGGCACCACCACCCACCCCATGTGGGCTGGTGTACAGATTGTCCTCTCCAGAGAAGTGAGAAACCACCCTGAAAAGTGCTTTTGTCTGTCAACAGGGTCAATACACCTGGTAGTGTGGTCAAGTGTAAAGAGCTTTAGCTACTGTAGATGGAGAGGTCTGGCTGTTACAGGTTTTTAGGACCATTTGCTTTGTACTGCAGCCGAAGGAAAGATTTGTGTCTTTTGTATGTATGTACCTCAGCCAAAGCCTTTCCAGTTCTAGGACTATGGCCCTATGAACCTCTGTTTGTGTCCACACTTACGCTGATGCAGGACAAACAGAAAGTCCATGTAGACTCTCTCTCCACCAGGAGCCCAAGTCTGCAGCCACCAGTCACAGGCTGGTGTTAATGTACAGTGCTGAAACATAGCAAGTCCCCAGCAACTGACAGTAGGTCACTTTAATGGTATCTAACTTGTCCCACAAAAAGCCATCTAGGTTCCCATTTGGCCCAGATATTGTATTTAGGTGGTTCAAATTTATGCGGTTCAAATTTATGCCCACATTTAATGCAGGAATGTTAGAGACTGAGTGTAATTTGTGTTTGTACTTCTAATAGCTATGTAGAAAATATTAGACAAAGACAATAAAAGGAAAAGCTTTTCCCTGTCTCTCTCCTCAAACTCCTCTTCAGCTTAACCCAATTTTCCAAGTCACTTAGAGGCCTTTAAATAAAATGAAATCCTAACGATGTCGCTGCCATGAATAATTAATTGTACCAGTACAATCTCTCAAACAAAATCCATTCTCATTAGATTAGAGGTTTTCTCAAGACACACGAGTTCATTATGGCATTTTTACATCCTTCTTGTCTCTTATGTTTCTTTGTCTTTCCTTATCTGTGTCTTTTCTCATTTGTGTCTGAGACACGGGACTCCATCACTGCGGTAGCCTCCAAAGCAACATTCCAAACCCAGGGAAGAGAGCCCCTACACAACCAGGCACATGGTGGCAGGAGTTTGAAAGCTCTGTCTGCAACTTATATGCAGCCCAGTGGGATGGGGAGTTCACTGGACACTCCTGTTTCCAGAATCCAAGGACTCTATTTGAAAGGTTTACCCCTCTCTGCTAAAAGCTCCAAATCTTGAACAGTTTAAGCAGTATGGTTCAAGTTTGGTTTGAAATCTTTGTTAAAGCTATTCTCAGTGTTTTAAGATACAGGAGGTCAAAGTGATGCCTTAGGTTTGCGTTGCATTGCAATTCTGATGTTAATAACCAGGCATCTATCTTTTTCTACCCAGCTTTCTGCTCAGATTATTAAGGATAACAGGTGAATTAAGGATAGAGGATCATAAGCATTGCACATAGAAGTGATTTGTCTATGAACATTTCAGTAAGCAAAACTTCCAAGTCACTGAGAGCTGCATTTATCCAAAGACCTAGGAAACCATTTTAAAGTATAATAAGAGTCATTCACAGTATCCTTAGTAATAGCTTTTGCCACAAGGAATAAATCTTCTGATCCGATGTGACCCAATCTAAACTGCTGGCATCCAATATGTTTTTTCTTAGGCCTCAGAGTCCAGACTCATCCAGTGGAATTTTCTTCTTTTAAAAGTGACGATAGTATAAGGAATGAGAGCTCCATGAAGTCTTCAAAGCAACTATTATTATTTTTTTGTAAGAGGCATAAAAATAAAGTCCAGATCACCAAGAGTCTTCAGGAATCTGATTTTATTTTTCACAGAGGCATTACTTTCAGTGCCAAGGACATATTCCAAGTCTGATAACTACACTTCAACTGTTACATGTGCCCTGAGAGTTCAGTGGGATTTGGAATCATAAAATGGTTTGGGTTGGAAAGGACCTCAAAGATCATCTAGTTCCAACCTCCTGCCATGGGCAGGGCCACCTTCCACTAGACTATGTTGCTCAAAGCCCCATCCAACTTGAACTTGAAGACAGACAGAGATGGGGCATCCATCCACAACTTCTCCAGACAACCTGTCCCACTGCCTCACAGCAAAGAATTTCTTTCTCATATCTAATCAAAACTATTCTCAGATTAAAGCCATTCCCCCTTGTTCCATTGTTACATGTCCCTGTAAAAAATCCCTCTCCAACTCTCTTGTTGTCTCATTTTAGGTACTGAAAAGCTGCTCCAAGGTTCCCCAGAGCCTTCTCTTCTCCAGGCTGAAAAAGCACAAGTCTCTCAGCCTGTCATCACAGGAGAAGTGCTCCAGCCCTCTGATCATTTTTGTATCCCTCCTCTGGATCTGCTCTAAAAGATCCATGACATTCCTGTGCTGAGGACCCCAGAGCAGTCAGGACTCCAGGCAGGGTCTCACAAGAGCAGAGTAGAGAGGAAGTATCACATCTCTGGACCTGCTGGTCTTGTATGGCATTACTACATCAATACATTGTTGTCCTGCTACTTTGGATGCTTCCTCACAAACAGCAAACCCTGAAAGAACGTGCTGGTAACAGGGTGCTGGATCAGAGAACTGAAAGGGAAATCCCCTGTAACAGGACTCCTTGAGCACCACCTTACACTTACCTGTGGTCTTCACCCCATCACTCTTCTTGGGAAGATAACCCTTCCATGGTTAGGAATTATATTCTGGCCCACATTTACTCTTGGAAATTATAACCATTCCTCTTTAGGGCAGTTTTGTCCTTCATGCCAAAGAGCTGTTTTTCCTGACAGAGTCTATCTCCTTGATGTGTTCATAGGCAACATTCATCATTTCTCAGTTTTCACCTTCTTAGATGATTTAAATTCTCCTGGTCATCCAGGTGTCTCTTTCCTCCACACCACTCCATTGTGGAGATTATCTGTGGTGAAAACGAGAGGGTGGAACTACACACAGCAATGTACATTAACCCTTTGAACAGTGGAGCTAGTAATTCCTACCCTTCTGCCAATTCCTCATTTGAGGTACTTTAAGACATCAGGATTGTAGACATTTTTTTCCTGGTTTGTACCTATGGCTCCCTGTAAACATCTGATCATGCGCTGAGTCCTACATACTTTTCCTTTGCTGTTTCCAAGTGCTATGCTTTTGGCTGGTAAGAGTAATTCTTGTTATCACCATCCTCTTCATACCACTGGTGCTTCATACCTTCATGTCAGCACCAAGTTTCACTGGGACTCCAGAGCCTGGTCACAGACGTGCCCTGGCTAGGAGGACTCTGACTGAGATATGTAACCTTCCACTAGAAAAGTCCATGGGGAAGGGATGTTACCCGACTACCATCTATCTCACTGCCCATGGTAAGCTGTCCTTAGAAACACTGCTAGCTTTTATGCAAGATCATTAGCTGAACTATTCAGTATGAATTCGTCTCCTCAGGGCTGTTTAAAACATGTCTCCAGCCCTGTAATCCCCCTGTCAGCAAAGCTTCCCATTATCTCTTCTTTATCTAGCTTTTGTATTTGTCCCTATCTAAACCATCTAAACTAATAAATTGTCTCAAAGGACTGTAAAATCTGGTCTGCCAGACACGTTTCATGTTCCAATTGTCTCTCCAGCACTTTCTTACAAAGATTTTGTCTTTATTCAGAATCGAGGCAAGTTCTGTACTTCTGACGTCAGCTGCTCCAAAACACCTCTAAAAAATCCTTGAGCCCATTAGTTCCCCTTGATCCATTCATTCATACTCGCAAAGTTTGCTCTCCTGAAATAAAGTACCTTAAATTTATTTAACAACCTTTTGATTTAAAAGAACTCCATGAGCATTCAGTCAATCCAAGCAGTTTGACTTTGACAATCAATTCTTTGCTGCTGAAGTCCGTAGTACCAATATCAGACTACCATTATGACTAGTGAAGAAATGTAAAGATTACTGGGCACTTGACTACCTGGATCCTATCCTGGATACTGTTTTTCCACCTAGATTTTCCAGATGAAATTTAATTATGGAAACCCACCCATTTATAAATCTCAGGCTGAGTATCAGCAAGCAGGACCCAAAGCATTATACCAGCAGATTTTTTCTTTCACCATTCTTCCCATAAATATTTAATCTAAAGTGTGTCCATGTGACTAGTGTTATGCCTTTTTCCTTCTTTGTCATACTGGGAAAAGAGAATTATCATCACCTTTAGCTCTATTAATCTGTCCTGAATAGTGCACCTCTTTGAACACTGGATTTTCTTTTATGATCTCTGTTCCCAAAGTGTCAATCCAGCTTCCTTGCAATCCCACTGACATCCTTCACCAGTAGTTCTTATGACTTTTTTGCAATATTAATTACACATTTGTGTTAATACCCTGCTGGCCTTGACATGATGGTTGTCTTTTTAAAAAAACTGAAAGGTTTACATATTTTTACATTATACTGCATATGCCCTGGCAGAAAATCTGACAGTCTAGGACCCATTATTCCTCTTCTACACATAAACCATCTTGCAGCAGATTCTGCTAGTGTATGTGAACAGGCTGTACCAAACTGATCAGTAGCTCCTTGGACATACCTGTGATTGAAGGTGAGTGCTTGCATGTCTGTGTGAATATACAGAGTGAGGCAGTCTGTTACCCCTACAAGGAAGATCACTATAGCTATTAAATTACAATGGGCAAAAACATTAGTGTAGCCATTAAAAACAAAATCAAAGTGATTTTTGAGATGATCATTATCCATGTATGCAATTCCAATTTTTCTTCTTAAAAATGGAAAATTCTACACAGGCAGAAGGGCAGTGCAATAAATTCTATAGAAAACTTGGGAAATCATGATAATTCACCCTTGGTGTTCTTTGACCTGATTTCTTTATCTTCCGCCACCTGAAAGGCTAGAGAATATGAGGTGGTATCATCTGCATTGTGGATACCAAGGCAACAGGCTCTCTCTCAGCTTAAGGACAAAGTAAAATCCCATAGCATCAACAAAGCTCTCTGAAACCTGTTTCAATTATGCTAATTGTGCTCTCAAAAATCTGATTGAAAACTCACTTGTCTTTGTGATGTTACTTAGTTTGTACTGTTGGGACAGTGCAGACCCTCAGTGATGGACAATTACACCACTTGAAGTGAAAGTTAGCTTGGCTGACAAAAAAAATCTGGTGTTATTTCCCTTCCATAAATATTAAAATTCTATCTCCTTCTTTAACAGAAGTAAGGCATTTCCAAATGTTTACAAACACACAGAAAAGAGGAAGAGACCTTCCCAACAGTTCTTCCTCACAACCTATTCCGTGAGTTTCACCATCTGTTTTTAACCACTGCCCATCTTCATGCTACATCATTCTCCCAGAAACAAAGAAATGCCCAAACAAGAAAAGCTAACTTTAACTGTATGGTTATCACACTAACCTATGCCTCACATTTTACACATGGAAGCTCCTTAAAGTACAGTCACAAAAAGGGGAGTGAAGTCAGTACAGAGAAAAATGAAAGGAAATTGGGATCACTGTAGACACACAAATAAGCCAATGAAGAGAGAAACTGAAGGATATAAGATATGATATATTTCATATACAAGGAAAATGATGCATGTCTGTAATAGCTCAGATAACTTTGGGACCGGGTCTTTGTACAGTACAAACAGGCCCAAATCCACCCAGCTTATTAACCGGCTTCATATGATGTGCAAACATCAGATGAAGAAGAGCAACAACTGTTTTAGGGTTCTGCTTACATTTTCCTCTTACATGTTTCCCTGGAAATTCAAACCCAACATGCTATTCAGGCCAGTTAAATGCATTAAAAATGTGCATTCCCACTTCCTGAGCAGGACTTTGGAACAATAGCTGTGGTCCCATGAGACAGACTCTTTGACAGCAAGGTCCCCTCAGTATATTGCTGCTGAACAGTGTTCTCATGACACATCATGCTGCCCCCCTCCAGTGCACCAGCTGAACTTCTCGTGTGCCTGTGCTGGGAATGAGACCACAAACTGATTCAGCCCCTGAAAGCCCTTCAGCATGACTACCTCTACAAGCTTCTGGCCCTGCCCAGTGCTGTGCTGTGACACTGGCTAATGTCACCGGCACTGCAGTACTGGATCTCTGCAGATCCTGTAACAGGACTTAGCAAAGGGCCTCAAAAGCCCTCGGGCCAAGGCCATAGAAATTCCAGCCCTCACTAGAGAAATGCAATTGGCAAAGCAGCAGTAAGAAACTATCAATTGTTCTCCACAGCAGCGCCTGGGAATGATTCAGATGAGTTAAGACAAATGTTTGCTTCAGCAATTAAAACCCATACTTGTTCTAAAGTGGAAATGGATCCATACATCATAGCTTGTTTGCTAGGAAGACCACCGATGTCTTTTGCATTACATGTAACTGGTAGGAAAATTAATTTAAGACACTTCAAAGCCAAGTCATGTATAATCATTTTAACTAACAGTATTCACACTGTAGCTTACATATTGCACTGCATCCTTCTGGCCACAGGGCAAAAAATTCTTTTAAATCAACAGCATTGGAAAACTAGCATACAACTCAATAAACTATATTTACTATATAAATTTACTATATAAACTATATAAACAATAAATAAATAATTCCACATCTCCCAGAGCCTACTCCGTCTCCCATGAGCTGGAGGCTGGGTGTTCTCAACCAGATGAAGACAGCAGGGTGCCTAGCTTGTTACAGCACTGCTTCACCAAGCAGGAGCATTACCACACGCATCTGAATGGGAGAATCCAGCGGCTCGGGAACAGGCAAGCTACAGATACGGCAGTTTGGAAGCATGTTTGGAATATGAAGCCCTCGAGCCAGAGTAAAGCTACAACAATGGGAGCAATTTAGCAGCTCCCTCGCAATACTTCATCCACTCATCTCAAGCAGGACTCATGGAGTGAGCGAGCCCTCACGCCAGCTGCAGGAACTCGCCCCTGCTGAGGGCACCGCAGCAGGGTTTGCGTTAGGGATACTTTGGGCTGGGGATGCTGTTCTGAAGGGAAAGCTCCCCAGCCTTCCCTGGCAGCATCAGCTATCTCCTGAAGGTGAACGCCACACTCCTGCTAGCAAAGAGTCTTGGTGACAGTGAGAAGCAGCACCTTTTTAACCACAGAACCTCAGCTCGGCGCGTTCACTTAACCACAGTGACCTGCTGCCGCGGGACCAGCTCACAACGGGCTTCCCTGCACACGAAGCGAGCCCAGGAGCGCCGTCCGCGGCCCAGGCGGCACTCGCGGCCCCGTGCCTGCTGCCGGTGCCCTCAGCGGTGCAGCGAAAGCCTTACCCGCGGCCCAGCTCCGGGAGCCCGAGCCGCGGTACCCCGAGCTCCGGGAGACCGGGCCCCGCCGGCCCCGAGGGCCCTCAGACCGGGCGGCGGCGCCACCTAGCGTCACGATTATACATGACTTGGCTTTGAAATGTTTTAAATTAATTTTCCTACCAGTTAGATGTAATGCAAAAGACATCGTGGGTCTTCCTAGCAAATAAGCTGTAATGTATGGATCCATTTCCACTTTAGAACAAATATTTTTTTTAATTGCTGAAGTAAACATTTGTCTTAGCTCACTTGAATCTAGCGGCTTGCTGAGGCAGCGCCGCCGCCCCGCCCGGGCTCCGGCCTCGCCCTCAGCACCCCCGATTACCCCGTCACCCGTGACGTGCTCTTATTTTGTCGATTACTCATTTCCTTAATTAGCTCTGGCAGACAAATTAAAGCGTCAAGGGGTTCACTGGCTAGACAAGCAGCTCACTTATTTTTACAGCAGCGTATTTTCACGTTGCTGTGGTTATTTCATGGCTACGGTTTGACCTTGCACCAAGTTACTAAACAAAACGCTGCAAGGAAGCCACCCAAACACGGTAACTTTATTAACATAGAGACCAGGTTTTGGCTTTCCTTTCCAACCAGCAGTTAAGTTCAGCAGTCTTTATGGCTTTAGAAAGAAAATGTGTGTGCACAAGCACAATTAAAACCCTTATATTTTAAAACTGAACATATCCACAACCCAATTTACATGCGTCTCATTAACTCCTCACACATAGCTTCTCCCTCTCTAGATTTCTGCTAAGCTAGGGAAAAAAATGTCAATGTAAGTAAGTTTTCTGTAAGTTTTCCCCTGCTTTAATACACCTCACCACCATGTGAGCAAACTCCAGTGGTAGCTGCCCTAGTATAAGCTCCCTACTCCAAAACTTACCAGTAATGTTGCAGCTTATTCCTAGGACAGCTAAAACTATGCAAGAATCATCCACCAATACTGACACACACTAAAGGAAAAAAATTATAATCTTTATTGTTATACAGCAACATTTCTTCATGTGTCTTAAACAGAATCTAAAACAAGCACAAATTGATTTTGATATCAAGTGGAGAAAATTTGTCTTGGTAAAGAATTGGAAATGCTGCTTATGTACCATGGAAGTTCTCCCACTGGGCACTTTGCTTGCCTCTGCAAATACAAAATATCCAGTCCTAGCCTCATTATGGATAGTTCCTTCAGGTCCAGTATGTGCTTCCCTCCTCTCCAATCAGTGCTACCGCGTTGATTGTCCTGTAAATAAGTCTAAACTGCTAAGCATTCACAGCAGTCACCTGGCTTCCTTCTAAAGCAAGAGCTTGCATAGACAGCTGCAAGTGAATAAATCCAGCCAAGAGGAAGAAGCTGCAGCTGAACAGGTACTCCAGATCCAGCATTCTTGCAGAGACACCAACATGCAGAATGGCCAAATACTCTTAGGAGTGGGAATCATGATTAAACATATTATGTTGCACTATCGTGTTAGCTGGACAAGCACCAGCTTTGAAACAAAGGCCACGAGTGATGTAGTAACTCATTCCCAGTTTGCATCATCCCACCTATACTAATACTGGAATCTGAAAGAAGAGTACCTCACCCACAGGAACAGCCACGCTGGCATTAACCCCCCTAACTTGAATGCCAGCAGCATCAAAGTTTTCCCATCACACCCTGGAGGCTTGGGCAACTGGCTGCCACCAGAGCAAAGGCAGGCTCCCAACCTTAATAACAAGGGTGCACCCAGCTGGGTTGCAGTGGGTCTGCAACAGCCCATTCAAATACATCCAAAAATAGATCAGAGTTCACACTCACGGGGATAAATTCTGAACTGTTTCCAGTCAACAGCAAAGGCTGCTAAATATGAATTACACTAGAAAACTTCCAGTACTTACAGGAAACAAGCAGCAGACACATGAGTAATCAACCCTCTGATGGAAGCATCAGTCATTTTGCATCAGCTATTATGATTACAAACATCACCAACCGTGGTTTGGGTTTTTTTTCCTTCTGCTGCAGCAATAGTAAGAAGGTAGTGTTGTCCTAAATTGAAGCAAACTTCTCCAGAATATCAGGTGGTAACTTCTCTATGAGTCATCTGAATTTAAGGGCAACAGGGAACAACTGGAAAGCCACTTCTGCCTCTCAAAGTCTCTCAACCAAACAGTAGCATGAGCAAGACATGGCAAGCTCTCAACAGGAGAAAAAAGAGCACTTGGTCCACTATTTTGTGCCCAAGAAGGCTCCAGTTTGACTTTATGTTACACTTGTGTCCTAGTTTCAGCTGGGATAGAATTAATTTTCTTTTTAGTAGCCAGTACTAAGTGCTGTGTTTTGGATTGAGTGTGAGAACAATGCTGATAACATACTGATGTTTCTGCTGCTGCCAGTGCTTACCCTAAATCAAGGTCTCCTCAGTTTCCCATGCTCTGCCAGGAGCAGACACACAAGAGGCTGTGAGGGAACATGGCCAAGACAGCTGACCCAAACTGGCCAAATGGATATTCCAAACATAGATTGTCATGCCCAGGACATAAACTGGGGAAAGCTAGCCCAAATGGTGTCAGCTGCAGCTCAGGGAGGAGCTGGTCATTCATCAGCAGCTGGTGAGCAACTGTATTGTGCCTCCATTTTCTTGGGTTTTCTCTGTATCCTTTTTACCACAATTAGCATTACCGTTGTATTTCCATTTATCTCAACTATTACATTGTTCTTATCTCACATCATGGGGTTTACTTTTTTTCCTGATTCTCCTCTCCATTCCATGAGGGAGAGGGAGAAAGGGGGAAGGGAAGAAGCAGTCACACGGTACTTAGCTGCCAGCTGGGGTTAAACCAGGACTTGTGGAGCCAACAGCGCCACTGCTAAACCGTGCCTAGAAGCTGAGCTTTAGAAGTCAATGCATATGTATTTATGGATACACAGCAGTTGTAAAGTGTTTTTCAAAGCACAATATTAAGAAATCATGCTAAGGGAGTAGCTGTGTGTTGCTCTTTTCATAACCCGTTCCATTAGCACTGCTGATCTAATCTGTGTCTTCACAGCAGAAGTATTATGGATGAAATACGCTTCCCTTGTGTCTGTTTCTGATACGAGTGCCTCTTACATAACACACCATGAAGGTATTGCACATGCTGCCATAGACTCGCTGTTACCCTACATTAGAAAAACATAAATACATCTGTCATTTCAGGTCTTCCTGAAAGCTAAAGAATTGATTTTAACCTCTTTTTCTACATTCAGAGTTGTAAAAGTGGGTGAGTACAGGTCAATTGGGGCACATCTTACAATGCTTTAATACTCATGTCTTCTGTTACATTTCATGCCACAGATTTACTACAGTTCTGTACCTGGCTTTGTCTAGAACCATGTAATATATAACTGTGTTTTGGTTTATGGTATTGAATAGTTTCTACAAGGATATACTAGAGTAAAATCAACTATTTTGCCAGGGTTTTGATTTCTCTCCCATCATCACCTGTTATACTTCATATGCTGTTCAATCTTTATCCAAATCACTCAGAAACACATGTAACAAAGACCTCATCTGATCTTCAACAAGCTCTTTCCTTTTCTAAAAAGTGCACCTTTCTTACCTCCACCTGCTTGTCAATGTTTGCTTTGTATTTACTCATGATCACAACCTTATTTTTGCTTCTGCCAGTAGCTTTCCTCTGACTCTTTGGTAATGCTTCCTATCTTACTGTTATTTCTCACTCACTTTCCTCAGTAACCATAATTTTGCTTTTCCTTGTGTGTATCTTGGTAAGTTGTGGAAGCTGGGAGATTTGATGACCTTAAGATAATCTCGTGGAAGCGTAGCCTCTGTGACACTTCACTCCAGCTCTGTGTTCTGGTTAAAGCTCTCAGAACATCCCCCTCAACATCCAACCAACTGCCAGAATTTCCCATTTCACTATTTCAGCCTTGTGAAACCTGTCAAATTTATCCTTGTCTGAATACAAACCAGCAGTGACAATTCTACACCTTTTTAACCAAACCAGGTCTAACAGCATAAGAGCAGCTTTCTTAATCTCATCTGCTAACAGCAGAGAGCTGCCACCAACTGCTTCCTACAAAATGGAAAACAAACCAACCTGAACAACATGGGTTAAGAAGCAACAAAAGGCTGTCCATAGCTGGATACTGGCAGGTCTCAACTGCACAGCTTACAGGTACACTAACACAAGGATAAAATGAAAAATGGTAAAAGAAAAACTTCGGTAAAAATGAGAGGGACAACACAGGTCAAACAGATGAAAGTTCTTCAATGTGTTCCAGAAAGAAGGCCTATGACATCCAAGACTGCCACTTATGACACTCCTTTAAAAATGTACATTTTTGTAGCAGCTCTTAAATATTAGTCAAGTTAGATCCATCTGCCAAACTAAAAGGTAACATTTCATGGACAAGGTCATTGAATGTATATGTAGTAAAGAACCTAAACTGAGAGCAGCTTTCCATAGTAAAAACAGGAAGAAAACATCATAATTAAACACGACTTATTCATCTTTGTTACCTATACAGCAAATAAAATAACTGATGATTTTAAGACTTACATTTCTATTTCTCTTCTGACAAACTTGTAAAAAGTTAAAAGGTTTTCTTTGGGCTTAAAACTTTGCTGTATAGCAGTTTAACACAAGCAAGCAAAAAACAAATCCCTATTTATCACTCATTCAGAATACTCAAGAGCTTTGCCCTGTTCTTGGAAATCAAATAGGCTTTCTTTTGGTAGTAGTGTAACAGAATCTTTGCAAACATTTTTAAGTTCAAGAGCGCACAGTAACTTCAGGATTAAGAACAAAACCAAATGTACCTTCTTGACTATGATTAAAAGCTAAAGAAAGCAACCAATAACCTAACATAGGACTGTGCTACTCTCTCATGTACCATTTTCTTTTTCTCAGTTTATTAAGTTAACGAGGTTAAAGAATACAGAGTGTGCTGTTGAGATCATACTCGTACCTGTATAGATGCTGCTACAAACACATCACTTTGGTCAATGTCAGTAATGCCACCATGATGACTTTATTACGCTCTCAATCATATCCTCATCCTTAATGAGGCACAATTTAGCCATTTGCATTCAAATATGCATATAAACATCCAAAAGAGTTACCATAACAGTTTTATTAAAAAAACTAATGTACATATTTTGCCCCAGCACAGCTATATTTTCCTTAAAAAGTACTGTATGTATCAAACATTTAAGGTTTATCCCATCACTGCCAATTGTCTTTGAAGAGCTGTCAAACACCTTCAACTTTAATAAACGGCAGCACAGTCTCAAGAAAAAGCTCTCAGCTTTTTAAATGAAGAAGCTTACTATTTTCTGATATAAAGACAACATGCCATTAACAAGTAACCCTTGTTTACTGCATTCTCTCAGGAATTATTTTAATTCCAAATCTCATGTCAGAATTCATAGACTGCATCAAACTAACACAAGATACATTATTCAGATAAACAGAGAGCATTTTGAAAGGTGTGTCAACATTCATATTTTTAACAGCTCTTTAAAGAGGTAATGGTGCAGATTACGTACAAGCTCTTTGCCTCAGAGTAACACGCATTTGAAATTAAAACCAAACATGGAAGACCAATATCTTTACATTTTATTCTTCAGAAAAAGAAGAATTTTAAAGAAAGCATTTAGTAGTCCACTTGTGCTTAACATATTCAATGCATAAGAAAGCCAAAAAAAAAAAATACACATTTTTGTACACCATGATCAAAAAGAAAACATTATAAATTTTCAGAAATTGCACTGTATTTAGAACACTCTCTAGGATCTGCTCCACTTCTACGTATGGCTACTGAGGCTGCCTGACACAGTTCCTTTTCCATTTAATTGCCAACCTGTGGAGGCCCTTCAGGAATCAGTGATGTGAAGAAGGTTGTGATAAAGGACCAAGCAGAAGCCATGAATCCAGGCTGCTGCTCTGTATTGCCATCTTCACCTGCGTCTTCTCCGCTGTCTTCATCAATCCCATCATCCATAAGTCGTTCCTTTAAAAACAGAAATTGAAGCAATTCAACTGCTTCTTTCCACAATTCTGACATAAGGTAACCAGCAGTATGTTCCTACATTAAGTGACTTCTCTCAGAACAACTTCCTGAAGTAACTAGCATGAGGAAAGTCTGTGATTGAAGTAGAGAAAATCAGTAATTGTCAGACTGGAGAAATACAGGCTTTAAGCAGCAGACACAATCTGAGGACAATGCTGAAAGCTTTCTGGTTAAACCAACTCCATTCCACAGAAGTTGACTTTCTGTCCAGGCACTACAGCTTACTTTACAATACAATATGTAAGAGTCTCAAAAGACATGTCTGCCCTTACTCACCATCTCCTCAAGATCAGGATTATTTGCATGTTGCCCATCACGGTTCACTTCTGCATTATTGGCTGCCTGTTGCTGGCCTCCCTCTTGCCTAAAGGGAAACCATCCAGCTTGGTGTCTATGTAAGAAAGTGGAACAGTTGAAAAGCTCTCTTTTGAAAGGAACAAAAATATTTTTCTTCTACAGCTAACTACTGCAGCAAATTCTGTAAGTACTTTCAAATGAATGAAGTTATATCTATTTTTATATAATTCATCCTTCTAGATTGAATGTCTATTCTTCAATGGCTGCATTAAGGTTTTGCTGTTCACAGCCCTCAGTTCCAAATAATGTACCATGATTAGGTGATTCAGTATGTAGAATACTTTTTACGGGTGTCCTCCCCATTTTTAAGTACTGAAGGTAAGTAAGTTTTCAAAGCCAGCCTTAATTTTCTTAGTTTAAATTTAATTTTCTGTGGAAAAAAGGAATTTAAACTTCTGCTAATGCTTAAACCACATTACCACTGTAAATAAAATAAGCCTCTCCCACATTTCCAAGCATCTATATTCTGATTTCAACTACCCTACCTGTATGAAAGAACAGTCCTAGTTAGGACTGAAACTACAATGTAGGCAAACTCTCAGTGAATGACATTAGTCCAAAATATCAAGTATTACTGCTGTTTTCCACTTCTATTTACATCACTAAGGTATCTTCATATGCGAGAGGAAGCGATGACAACAGTACTGGTATTTCTCAACTAAACACAGAAAGGTCTTCATGGCGAGCAGTTAAAAAATTTTTACCTCTCTGTAATTCTACCAGATCTAGTACTCCACCATTACAGTATCACTACCTTAACTCTGCCTAAAAAAAATTACTGTACACAACCCTTAAATTATTTTGGAAATATACATGAGTTCTGCTTTGCAATTTCACATCCAAACAGTAAGTTTAAGTTTATACAAGTATATGCTTGACCCATATGAGCTTCCCTCCTCTCACATCAGCTTTCTAAATTTTCATCCCAAAATGCTATATTTCAACAATACTGATCTATTAATACCACCAATATGTGAGAACATTGTGCTTCAGATATGACGTATCTAACTTACTATAAAAACATTTTGAGAATTACTTCTTTCTTCCCATCAGTTTCTCTACTTGTTCAAATTTACTTTTTTTAACAGACACGTCCTATTGTAAAGGAGCAGTGTGTAAATTTTTCCATGTGGATAAATGTAAAATGGAATAAACATTAGCACCATACTCCAGATCTCAGATCTGCAGCTATACTCAACTGTTGTACTCACAAATAAACCAGCAGCATGGCTCCCATTACCATGACAAACCGACTGAAAGAAGAATAGAAGTATACAATGCTCAGAAGAATTGCTGCTCTAGAGAATGTGTACATCCAGTCCAGCCAGTCCCGGTTGAAGTCCTCTTCATTCACTACTGGGCCACCCTGTGCATTCATCTGAACATTTTGGTTTACAGGCCTGTTCTCCTGGACGGCTACATTTGGCACTGCTGCAGGCTCATTTGCAGGAGCACGTTCTGAGTTTACAGCCTGGGCAACTGCGGATCTCGCTGGCTCAGTGCTGGAAGTCACTTGGGCTGAAACAGCAGCTTGGCTACAAATTTAAACATAAACCTGGTTTGTCAAAGACATGCACCATAATTACTAAGTCTGTCTTCTTTGCTACAGTTCCAGATGTAGTATATGTCAAAATAAACTGCATTTCCCTTAGATTTTTATTTACTGAGACATTAATTTCATTCTAATCAAATTTCATAATTTGCAGCACAAAACTAAGTATAAAACAGAGCTAGACAAAATAAACACAGACATTTTTGATCCTGAAAAAAAAATTTAATGTATTCTTTTCACTAGTGTAGCCCAGTACTAAGATAATGCAGACTTACTATTGCATGTAGTACTGACGTACATACATCTGTTGCCACCATATCATCTGTAAGGGACTGAATGCAGGATACATAGAAAATCCAGCAGGAACACCTTGGCCTGGAAACTGGTTGCCTATATTGCTAGAAAACAATTTAAAGAAAAATATTCAGCTCTGAATTGTGATATTTAAAAAGCATGCTAGTATTAAAAAACAATTAAAGTAGCACTTCTCCTCTCATTTGTTCCCCTAAAATACCGCACTGAAATAATATATAGTGAGATCATCCAACCCATTCCAAAAAAAGCACTATATTTTCACGAAAGAAATGAATAATCAAAGTTATTTCTATAGAAAGAATATTTGGTTTTTTACTTAGTATGTCACTAGCTCCATCTCTGCGACAAAACAACGCTGGAAATTTTTCAAGACTGTGCTAACTGCAGAAATTCTTCCATACAATTCCTTTTAAGTTGACAGGTCATCCTTAAAGGTCTATAGAAGCTCTAAAGGGAAAACTTACTATCTTCTACAGCTTTCTTTTAAAACCAATAGCTGAAATATCACTGTGATCAGAGACGTGAAGAAATAACATAAGCAAAGACAACAAACTAATATTTCACATGTAGCTTCTGAAGATTGCAATTAAGAACATTGTAAAGGATTGACTTCCCCCCCCTTCAATATTTTGAGCATATGTGATTCTCCTCCCTATGGGCTTTTACTCTGATTCACATGCAAGAGAGATAAAACTCCTATACTTAAATTTTATGTTTGGTTTAGTCTGCTATTAGATTTCTTGTCCTCTCTTACCTCCTAGAGTATATAGCATGTTTTGGCAACATTTCCAACTCTTTCCCAAAAGATTTTGATGTAGTGAACTGTAGTAAACCAGGACATCTTTCAGGACAGCATGAGAGTATAAAGCATGAAGAAAAGTTTATTCAGACTGCAGGTAGCAAAAGCTGAGACTGCTGTAATTGTACTGCAGACTACACCTGTTCCCTAAGTAAGGCACTCCCTGCAAAGATATCACCAAGAGATTTCATTAGTCTACCAGGCATTCAGATATACACGACATGCCCAGAAAGAAAGATGGGAGGAAGACATTACAATCTTTTTGCCATGTTACACATGAATATATATGTCAGTGTAATTCTGGACAAGAACCTGCCATGCAACTTCATGACCTCTGCTAAAACTGTTATGTTTGCATTTAGCCATAACCTGTTTTGACAACAGCTTGGGGTTGACACAAAAAAAAAAGGAAAAAAAAAAGAGAAAGTACTTCTCCTGATACCAAACGCAAACTGAGATAGTCACAGGCGTTATTTGAGGTTTATTTTAAAAACTGAAAGAGTTAACTAGCAGCCCCGCTGATGCTAATTATTTATGTATAACATGTTGAAACAGCAATGCCATGAAGCTACTGTTGAAAAACGTTAATCATGACTTACAGTTGCAAGCTGTGAGAATTTGTTTTTCTATCCCTGGAACTGGCAAACACTTGGAGAGATAAGACTCCTCCAAAATTCGCAAAACATTTGATCTCAAAATGTAAAGATGATTTAAATATTCTATGTGAGTGTCATTAAGTACTGTGCTGAGACAAACCAACGAGTGATGTCTCAATTTCAAGCAGGCAGATTATCAGGACAGGGGTTCTGAACAATTAGGATCACACACTTTCACCAAAAAGCAGCGCTACTCAACTTGCCTGAGTGAGTTCTGAAGGAATTCACCACTTCCTTTTCTCATCAGATACAGATTTTAGGGTTCTTCCTTGTAACTGCTACGTTGACCTCAAAAAGAGTTGAGAGGCCTTAAGGCTAACAGCTTGCCCTCACAGATACAACTTTTAGACATATTACCAGATTTGAACCTTGCCTTTCTTTCAAACTCTTTCAAAAGCTGCTTCCTTGATGTCTTAAAGCTTAATAGTAGATTAAGTAACCAGTCAAACAACAGAAACCACAGAAGTTCAGTTATGTCATGTTCTTTTCTTTCACATTCAAATATTGTGGTGGGGTTTTAATTTTTTTCCCCAATAGCTTTTCTAGATGTGACTTTTTGAGAAGTAAGACTTAATTTTTCAAGATCTGGTTCCATTAATCGAGCAAAAGCAGACTTGCTTACAGCTGGCTTTTGGCTTAGAATGCCAACTAGCACAGCAGTATTTTGTTTGCTCATCAAAAATCAAAATGAGGCAGATGTTGTCAATTATACAACTATTACAGTTGCCACGGTATTAAGCTAGCTTATGAAAGTCTCTTTACACTGTAACCATGTATTTCAGTGAGAAGAACCTCCCCAAAGGAAGAGGATCTTCTCAGCAAAGCAAGGCAGCTTGCTGTTCAAGGAAAAAGTAACGTAGCACAATACTTTCTCCTCATCTTTTTCCAAAAGGAGGAGAAAGAGGTAGGAAGTAGAATGTTTCAAAAGAACAGCAGCAAAAGTGTAAGAATAAAGAAGCAAACAGGATCTGTACAGGCATTCCAAGACTGGAGAAGAAAGCAGAGCAGACAACAGAGGAACAGTGGGATAGACCATACAACAATTCAAATGGTAGAGGTAGCTTCAGAATATTCTGAAAGGATACACACTGCTCCTCAGGATGGCTAAAAACCTCAAAACTTTCTTTTGTAGGGAAGACCCCAAATGAACTAACCAGCACTGGATTTGAAGGTAAGATTATCACGGAGATACTGCTCACCACTAGTGAATAAACAAGACTTTTTATTCAGACTTAAAAGCTTAGGATATCAACTACAGGTGATATTTCAGTATCCTCTGCTATGTTACTTGCTACTTAGAATAAAATACAGTGAGCAAAGGAGACTGATGCAGCAAAGTATTTATGTGCCTGGATATACTGCATGCTGTCAGTATGTCACTTTATTGTTTGCTTTCAAACCTTACTGTGTGCACAATACAAATACACTTCACTAGATGGGCCACCCACACGTGACAAATCATTTCACTGCCTTGATGTCTCGTGTGTGTTTACTGCTTCCAAGTGCTCTCCAGTCTGAAATGTGAATCCTGTCAGGGCTGAGCCCATGTGTTCTGTTTGTACCTGCGCAGCACAGCACAGGCCCTGATCCCCAACCAAGTCCACAGGAGCAGCCAACTCTGTGCTTGCCCCCCACAGCTAGAGACTCACTGGTACATACATAAACTACGTGCCCAATTCCCACCTCATTTAGATTTTTTGAAAACAGCATTTGCAAAAGCTGGAAAGCAACAGAAAGTTTTAATTTTTTTTCCCTGCAATACCTCAACAATATGAACTAAATGCTGTTTTCCCAAAGTTATGTTCAACTTTCACACTGCAGCTTTAAGCCAAGAGCTGAAAAAACACTGAAACTGTAATTTAATCATCTAACATTCACACTACTTATCTGCACAATTCAATCATGTATTGCAAAACGTCCAAGGAAGCTGACCCTTACATAAATTTTCAAACACCTGGAGATCTTTCCCTATCAGTAGTGCCTACAATTCGTCATGTGGCGAGAATAAAAATTGTTTGGTCAAGAAAATAAAAAAAAAAAAAAAAAAATCAACAAAGTAACACCAGTTTCAGCTATGAATCTTCATGTTCCTAACAAGTCTTGATCTGCATATAAATTACATTAAAGCTAGATCCCATTGCCCCAAATGATGTTTAAGAGATAGCTAAAAAACAGAGGGCATTTCCTACTGCTGGAATACAAGCAGCAGTGCCCAAAAGCAAAAGCAGATGCATTGGAAAACATTATTGAAGCATTAAAAAGGGTTTTCAAAGAAGCAAGCAGACTCCAGCAGGCACTGGACAGAGATTATCTGGAGTTGAGCAGAGCCAATACTCATCACTCTACAAAGATCTACTTCAAGTTCTGACAGCATTCCATTAAAATACTTCCGGAAAAAAAAAAAACAAAGGCCTAGGATTATTTAGAGTTTCTTTATTTTGGCATTTCTGTTCAGATTAGGAATGCACTCCTGGAAACCTCCAGTCACTTGCTCTTATTACAGTTCTGTTTGCACCACAGAATGCTCTTGGATCACCATCTGGATTCCTTTCAGATTACACAAAATTGAAATACATGATTTGGGTGCCCTGCTAATGCACCACAGCTACAAGCAGGACCCTATTCCAGGTAACCAAGCTAGAAATAGTCCAAGTAGGACTGAAACCCCTGAAATATATTCAGTGATGTCAGGCTGTTAGCACTTCTTTCAGTCTACAAATCCACTCCTCTCAATTCACATTATATGCTAGACATAGCAAGTAATGGACTTAGTATTTTTAATTTAAATTCTTCTTTCTTTCCAAGACAGCAATGTCTCCCAAACTGACACAAACTAATTCAGCCCAAAGACTAAACAGTGGTTCTTCTCAGCCTACTCAGTTCACCACACTTAAAAACCCACACAGAATACAACTATGCAAAAAGCTAATTAGAAAATGTTAAAACTTCTTACAGATTAATCATTTACACAACACATAATAAATTGCTCCTGGAATTAATTTACATTACACCAACAGCAGTCTTGACAGTCAACCTGGTGTCACCTAGCTTTATCAGAAAAGCAAGTACAACCATTTCTGGGAAGATGCATTTGGTCAGAATAACATAAGTCTCACCCACTCCAAAGGCATTCTCTTCCCAGCAGACAGTACATTTCAGATAATTAAAAAAAAAAAAAATTAACAAATTCAAGATGTAAACTAGCACAAATAGTAAAGTCTAAGTTAACTCTAATGAGAGCATGTAAATGAAACTGAAACTTAATAAACTTTCAACAACTCTTGGCATCTGTTTTCTTTCCAGCAACAGAAGCAATGTTACTGTTAGCACATTCATATTTTAGGGATTTTTGTTTAAATACTCTCTAAAGTAGGTTTCTAGAATCTATACAGTACTGGGAGAACACCTTGTCAGAAAGGAAACTTGAAAGTGCTCCTTGAGGAAATGACAGCAATCATCTCAGAATACACCATCCTCCTGTTTGCCCCTTGGAAGAAGCTACTACTACTACTACTACTACCAACCAAAACATGTTTAAGCAGCTGTAAAGGTCACATGGGTTAAAATTCCTAAAGCTGCTTTTTAAGGACAAAGAAAGAGAGAGAACTTTAATAGTTATGTAATATCAGACCTGATCTAGATCTGGTTACCTTCCATTGGTATGTATGAAAATCCATGAACATTCTGTTGTAGATAGACAAGCACTAGACGTACTCAAAACACCTACATATCATTTCTACAGTTGAATCTAATGTGGAGAAATGAAGAATTACATCTCTTATGTGTCAAAAACTAGAAACCATCTTATTCTGCTAAGAATTTAGTGTTTACTGTTAAAATGAAGGACAGAAAAGACAACCAGAGGTAATAGTTCTATTGGTTACATTACTAACTACATCCACGAGACATAATAAAGCTGCACTTGCCCAAGAAAATTGAGACAGAAAGCACAAAGAAAAATACAAAAAAACAGCCTGAAGGGGAGCACCAAGAGCACTTCCTCTGTGACTGACTCCTGGCTAAAAACCCTAATTTTCATGTGAAAACTTTTCTAATGTGACTTATGCTTCAAGGTGAACTAGCCAAATCATTTTCCAGACTGTGAAAGAAACATAATTGCAACTGAACATTTAAAGCACTGTAAAGAATATTAAACAGTGAGGGTTGCTTCAGTCTCACTTACCCTTGCATTAAATAAGGGAACTGGTGGCTTGGCGTGGGATTGCTGTGTGCTTGTGGAAGATTACGATGCCTCACTCCATCTGCACTAGTGTTCAAAGAAGAAGCTTCTTGATTTGTGGGTGAGACAGCAGTTGATCCAAAACGGTCCAAATTCTAAAAAATAAGTAAAATCGAGGTTGTGGATCTTTTGCCACAGTTATAAGATTTACTACCACGTCTTAAAAAACTACTTGCTTTAATGTTTTGTCACAAGTTTTATTAAGAATGTAAACACTGTGTAAGTCTTCTGTGGTTTTATTGGTTCTGGCAAGCCTTAGCAAAAACAGAAATTCAAAACTGCACTCGGGTATGAGGGGGGAAAAAAAAAAAAGAGTTTTTCAGAAAGACTCAACACTTGGTAGTTTCCAGTGAAAACCACAAGTCATTGGGAATCATAGTTTCAAAAAGCTGAAGCAAACTAAAACTTAATTGAAAGAGTATTTAAAAGGAACAAAAATTCTAGTGGCTACTGTTAACAGAAGGAACTACAATGTCAGAGTATGACTACCTTCAGAGACAGTGGCTTAAAATAACATTCCTCTACCCTTATCTTTAGTTACCCCTTCTACTCTTCAACCTCTTCACTGTGAGAGGTGCCCACTCCAAATTGCTGTGCTCACTGCTGGAAGGGGACTGTCAGTGGGAATAGGGAAACAGCTGGGAACTACTTAGGCTCCAAAGAACAGACCTGAAACTAGTGTTAGACCTCTGATACCTGGCTTCTAAACTTCTATGTCACCATAACAAGATTACAATGGGGCCATTGAGATACATTATTTCAGTTTTAATAAATCCCCAAATCCTGTTGCTAAGAATTACTGTAGTGTTTACTCAGTAGAAAATCCTCTTTGACAACTCAGGAAGTGAGAAGGTGCAATTACTTAAGATATCCATATCACATTTGCCCTATAAAGAAAACAAGAAAAACTTACCACTACACAGTGGGGATGGGGAGGAGTAAAACTAAAAATCAAATAGAAGGACAAAGGTCATTCAAACTTTGGGTTTAGGCCGTTTCCTCCAAAGTATTATGAACTTAGCACTTTGCATACTGCCTGCTTTAAGCAGTCATTAATACAGTCATTCAAATACAGCATTTACAACTGATGTACACAGCAATAAAACATGTGCCAAGGAGGCCTCCTGTGTCCTGCCTGTAAACAGAGATATAAATAGCCTTTGAAAAGCCTTTGAAAAGCCTTTGAAAAGAAGTTGTAGCCACAGTCCCTTCTCTACCATTGCTGCTCATGTTTCTGACTGTCACAGGCCCTATCAACAGCAGAATAAAGACAGACAGCTTTAAAGGGCATTTCCCATACGCTGAAAATCCACACACCTCAGATGAAGAGTACCTACAGTGGCAGTATATATATCCCTTTCTGACTAACCTTCAAGGGTTGCTTAGTGATACTCACAATTCTGGAAAAAGCCAAGAACTACCAAGTTCTCAACAGAAATCATAACTGCTTTTAGAACACAATACAACCAAACACCATCTTCATTTTTGGAGGGTGTGAAGAAGGGAAGGTTCACAACACCATAAACAAATGTGCTCTGTAAACAATTTAACTAATAAAAGTGTTAAGAACACTTCCCACTTTTGACTGTCTTACAGGCTCTATGAGTAGCTTGAAGTTCATATATAAATAATGGTAATTCCTATCAAACAGAAAAAAACCTGGCCAAGTTCCACCTGTATCTCATGACAGCAGCAATATTTTGACTGGTCTCTCCTAAGTTTTCACAAAACAAATCTCAACTCAGTTTTTCTAAAATTCTGAATACACTGTGCAATTTCTGACAAAGATACAGGGATAAGGAGAGAAAGAGAAGTGTACTTTTCTATACAGTGTTAAGAAGAAAGAATAGCTTAGAAAAAGTAGTGCTTTTTCATCTAATAAACATAACTATCACAATTTGAAAACAGGTCATCTTTGTTTAAATAAAGTTACATCCTTCAATAATCAAGTGTAATTATACAAATTCATATGGCATGCTCTACTTTCAACACACCATTTTACAGACAAATATAAAAAGTTAAAAGAGAAATTAATGGCAACTTTCCTTAGCATAGAAGGAATTCATGTCCTGTGTATGAAAACACTCACTGAGCTACTGCTGGAGGTTGATGCTCCATGACTTTCTCTACTGGTGCTGGGTTTTGGAGAACTTGGGGGTGTCCGAGATGTACATACCAGGTGAACCATATGATATTCATCTTGCTAGAAATTAAAGAAATTGAAGAGCTAAAGCAACAATATCAGAGAAACTTACAAGTAAAAAAAAAGTCTTTAAAAATTCAAAGTTGTAAACACTAAAGAAACATTATGCAAAACAGACCATAAAGCAGCACTTGAGTCTAGCACAAGAGGATCCTCTTGTTTCACAACAAATGTCTCCTTAGAAGCTGTCCACAATAACATAGGGAACACTGACTTTATCCCACTTTTCCCTAAAACTGCAGTATAGCAGAACCAATGGAAGAACTCCAGGAAAAGCATGAAGAAGTGTATCACAAGCTTTAACTTTTATTCTTGAAAAAAAATCACACACCTTTTACAGGGCTCAGTTTACCTAAAGTTAAGAATGTTTACAGTTTCACTGAGATCTATGAAAAGTGTTACTGAACAGAGACATCAGAGTACATGATGTAGGCACTGGAATTCCACAGGCAGACCAAGATAAGAATGGTACAATGTGCCAGCCACTGCATTCACCTTGTTCCTGTTTAAGCTCAGCTCAAGCCTGATCTGCAGACATGCAACTGAAGGGCCTCTGCAGATATTCCATGCTCAGGGAATGCTATTCAAACTGCTAGGTGGGGCCTAAATACTTGAAAGTGAGGAAGCAAAGGCCACCTCTTGAAGCCATGTAGCAAGGCCATGCCAATTCTGCAGGAACACGCTCACCCTCGGTCTGGAAGCCATAACTTCAATCTGAAGCTATTTCACTGTACCAAATTAAAACATGGCCATAGCAACACAACAGCTATGGCTGCATATTTAAATTGCACACTGCAGCTTCCTCAGTAACAAAATTTTAAACAAGAGAAGCAACAAAAACACCCCTCTGTCCTGTGCTGAAATCCGCATGGTGCAGGCAAGCTGCCGTTTTTAATGAGATGACATTCAGAAAATCCGCATTTAGAGGGGGGTTTTATGAACTATATATAAATGTGCTATAACAGCCATTTACCCATTTTTATGCTTTTGATCTTTAGGAATAGAGACTAGAGAAAACTAGATAAATGCTTTTACACACCACTGTGCATTACTGCTAGCACAGCCAATGCACACCCAGTCATTCAAACTCCTCCCCATGTACTGGCCCCTAACCCCAAGTACAGCCTCACTGCTACATTAAGTGTAATTTTTTACCAGTCAGTGATAGCAAGGATCAGAAAGCACTGAACACAGGTGATCAGCACTTTGACCACATCAAAAGCCTTTAACCTAACTAATCACCTTCTTCCTAGATAACAATTTATGCCCCTGGGAAAAGCAAGGGAAGTTAGACATACCACTGGTAAGCTTACAGCACACAGCTTTATTAAATGTGACAGCTTATTGTAATATACTTCTATTCATAAGTAATGTGTTGGACACCACAGTGCTAGAAGAGTGCCACAACTTCCAGCCTCGAGGCGTTTTGTATCAATGAAATGACACTGGTTAGTACCAAGGAGCAAATATCACAAAGCTAGACTGAGTGATTTAGTAAGTCCTCAGATAATACTAGGAATTCATAGATTACCCAGTAGGAAGATTTTGGCAGAAAATGAGACTGAATTTAAGTTTAATCATACTTTTTTCCAAAAGCTCTTAAAAGCTTTAGGACAAGAACCCCTCTTTTTCCAACACAAATTTCTAACTTTTTGCTTAAGACTGGTGTGTTTTCAAATTCACTGTATTTCCTTAACTACACCCAAGACCTATAACTGCCATTATGACCTTAAACTATCATGCCAATGTCTTGAAGTCAAGCACAGCCCTTCTATGGTGAAGGAAGATATTAGTTACAAAGTTTCTCCTGCAGCACATAAAGTTTGAAATCTTGTTCTCCAAAACCAGTGTGCTGCAAGTAGGCAAGTGAATTTAAGGAATTCAGATTTTGTTTTGTCCTTAGCAAGTAAAACTAAACTTTGAGGTAAGTTCTACAAGCATTTCCTTGAACATTTAAGCTGTACAGGGCATACACTGGTTTGCAATAGTCCAGCTTCAGTTTTCTAGTAAACCTGTATATAGTAAACTGCAAACACTTTCCTTGGTAGGTTTAATCCCATTTAATAAAAATCTATTTCAGAATAAAGATTATAAAGGAACAGCAGTGTTAGTCTGCTGAAGCAAATCGCAAGATTCTGCATCTGTTTCTCCATCTTAATAATGAAGTTCAGTTGCCCACTTTCACTAAAGTACCATCTACATTAGGAGACTTTCCTCCATAGGAAGTTTTAAAATGCGACCCAACCCCTTTTGCAGCCTGTAGATTGATTTTTTACCTCAGCACATTACAAAAAAGTATGTTTACCAATAGCCAGGTACTGTATTATAGAGTTCCTCTATTTCATAGGATTAAAAACTGTGCAAGGACCTAAGGTATTTTCCCAGTAACAGCTGGGAAACATCCTGAGCTGTTTACAAAAAATTTAGACAATTCAGCACAATGCATCATGTTTCCTGTCACCATCAAAACTGAAACAAAAATTATTTTAATCTACCCTAAATATCTTGTTCTATACATTTTTAAAGAACTTTTCTAACTTAATGAAGTTCTTATTACTTGGTATCATCAATCCAAGCTATTTTGAGCCAGTTTGAAAACCAAGTGCATGTATCCCAAGATTTCCTGCATGACATGTCATGCATATTTGGAACTGGGATCTAAATGTTGACTGAAGAATCCAAAATTAGACTAATAGAGTTTTTTGTTCCTATAGGAACCAACAGAATTTAAAGAAAGTATGAAATGAAAAGAGCAAGAACCAACAAAGTTTCAAACATCATCAGGAATGGTTAATAGCTGACAAATCAAAACCAAGACAACAAACAGCCTTCCCAGGAAATTATTCAGGAATTGAAAACTCTGGCTCTGCAGAATTAATACATTACTCTTTATCTGCTTACACAAGTGCCAAATTTGACATAAGTTCTGGATTTAAGCCTCTGTGAGAATTTAAATGATGTCTCAAATCAATACAAATATGTTGTATTATTCCATTTATGTGACAGTGGTAACTCTCCAAAGAAGTCAAGGCCACATTGGAGCTCTAAGCAATGGTCTAGTGGAAGGTGCCCCTGCCTAAAGCAGGAGGGCCGAAACCAGAAAATCTGCAAGGTCCCTTCCAATACAAATCATTTCATGATTCTATGATACACAACATAGGACTTGCTTGGGATTTAGCACAGCCTACTTGTCCTCCCACCAACTGGAAACTTGCCTCAATCCAAAGTATAATAATCCTACACAAAAGGCATACTTGAAAATACATTTTCCAAATACATACCGACATTATATGGGTACATCTCTCAATATAACAATGAAAATTTGAAGTTATACAATACAAATCTAAATACCTATTTCCCCAAAATGAGCTTGGATCAAATACTGTATTGTGTTGATATGAAGCTTACTTTTCTGAGAACATCTTTCAGCTGGAGATGGTCAGGAAGCAGTCTGCCAGAATACACCAGTCTCTGATCCTTTGTCAACTAGGAGATGGGGACAAAGAAAGGAGTTTAGCTTTTTTCCTGCTGTTCAGGTATATAGCTGGAGAGAAAAGTAATTTTCTCATCTGCAAATATTAAGACCAATCACCAACAGAGAGACTTAAAAAAACATTTCAGAGGCTTCACAAGTCCAACTCACAAATTACTTCTGAGAAAGAATTATGCTATTAAGCACTCAGCAAGAGTGCCATGACAGTTAACAACATTTAAGGGTAAATGCTTGTCAAGAAAACTTTCAAGTACATTTAAAAATTCCTGTCTTTTAGTAATTTGTTCTTTACCCCATTCCTGGTCCCAGGCATCTTCTGAAAATATAGGTAGAGAAGTGGCTGGGGCAAAGAAAGGTAGCAGAACAATGGAATGCCAATTAAAATACACAGAAGAGCACAAATTTCAGTCTTTTTGAACAAGGACTTTCTGTTATTAGTCCTTGTCCCCACCCTCAAGCCCCCCAAAGGAAAAAAAAACCCAAACCACAAAAACCAAAACCAACATCATTAGAAAAAACAAGAAGGAAAGCATTAAAAAGCAAGAAGCAATAAAAGCTGTTTTTTAAGGTAGCCTTCCAACCTGGGTAAGGTGTTTGGCCTATCCTTACAGTGAAGCTGTAAGAATAATAATAATAATTAAAATAATCTAGTATTGTAAACGAAGATTTTATTTCTTTTTTTAACAAATGATATACTGTTCATACGATAGTAACTCCGGACTATTCCACACAATAGAAATAACAACAGAATTATTTTAAGGGAAACTTTTTGCGGTACCTATCTACAGTAATATGTCCAGTATGCTACAACAAGGAGCCTACTCAGTCAAACAAAAGAAAGGAAAACAAGCAAATGCTAAATGAAAAAATCTAGCCTAACGTCAGGGGAACAGACATGCATTACCAGCACAAACTATTTGAAGAATTTCCCCATCATGCAAATACCAAGTCTTACACCTCTCCTCTTCCTATGCCAGCCTTCTGCTACCCACTCTGCAGTCTTGTTCATGCTAATACTAAGACAAATAACTGAGCCCCAGATCTCTGTGATTACAAAAAGCTTTCACAGAAGTTTTGACTTTTTTTTTCCTTGCAATAGCCTTCTACAGATCCCAAATAATTTAGGAGAAATCTAGAAATGTTATAAAACTGTTTGGATTTTCATCCTGGAAAAAAATGGTTGTATCATTAGAACAAAATAGAGATACTCAAAGTAAATAATGCTAATAAATACTTAGTAAATCTGAAGCTTCAACGTTTTTTTCCAAAGCCATACTAGCCATTCATGATTAAATGCATGTTTTTTTAAAAAATAACCTGCCACATACTGTGCAGAACTGTTTATCACTTCTGTTTAATAATAATTTTCTCTATTCTTCTGCACTGCTCTGTATTTTTAACTACTGGCATAGGACAGTATTTTTATGTCTCATAACACTGGGAACTAGTTATTTGCAGCTCAAATTGATAAAAATACTGCAATACATTAAACAACATTGCTGTACTATTTCTATTTACATTTAAAATGACAACAAAAAAAATGCCTGACTCATGTCAGTAACTTCTTTTGAGCTATACCATTTTGTTGTTCCCTTCAAACAGGAACAGGCTGCCAGCAGAATGCAAGCTTGCATTTTATATTTGGGAAAGGCTAGAAAAATCAGAATTTAAGCATCAAGATTAAAGAAAACTTTAATTTCCTGTAAATTGGAAGCTTGTTGTTTTAGATTGACCTGTGCAGTTAGAAGCAAAATCTTAAGAATTCTTGTTTCTGGGTCCAGAGACAGATTATCGGGAGATTAATAAGAACAGACAAGCATTTAAAATAAGGAAAGCCCAACAGCAAAACCCCCTCAAACTCCAAATCTTTGAATCATCATCCAGCATGGCACTAGAGTGTTGTTCTGCCTGTCTCGTTCGTAATGGAGCTTTCTACGTGATCACTTTCGATAGTTCTCTTCAGTGCCTCATGAACCAGTCCCTCTTCCAGCCCCCTCTAATTAAAGTATCTTCTCAAACAAGATACAAGTAACTTTTAAATATGAATATTTTACAGAGATGAAACTGGCAAGGTTAAAAGGGCCCCTCAAAGCTGACTACACAGCCTTCAGTAATGCGTTTCAACTCCCTACAAAACCACAAAAGGTTAAACATATGTTGAGCACTGTTAATCACACTAAGGGAGAGACTTTAATAGGGAAGATGAGGCCTTACACCCTATACTGCTCCCTTCATAAATTAAACACCTACGTGAGAAAACTACAGGACTATCACTTGCAATTCTCAGGTTGAAAGCCTGCAATTCTGAAATGCCTTTTTTTTTAGTGCAGATTGAAGAAGCGGTAATAAATATGGAAACACAGTAGTTCACATATATGCCAAAGTAAATGGAAAAGGCATTCAACTCATCCTTTGCCAGAGGAAATTTCACTACCACACCTCCTTCAAGAACAGCATGCTCACTGCCAGCTGAAACACTGAACTGTGATGGAAAAACACCTCAAACAACATAATTAGAGTAGCCCCATTTTCAGAAGAAAGCACATGGCATCAGAAAAAACTTATTCTAGAGCCCAGAGTTGGGAGATGGGAGACAGTCTGCAGATCAAAATCCAAAAGATAAATATTCAAAACTAAGAACTCCAGAGCCACTGGTATGGAGTTTCTTCTATTTTTCATACGAGACTTTTTTTGCAATGCTGAGTCCAAACTAGCTATGCCCAGCACATTACCAAACTGCAAACCTAAGACAGTGTAGCAATGTCCTGTAGGAACACAGGCCATCTCTGAGCTATACAACTGCAACTACCAGACACGTATTATTTTAGTTCACTAAGCCTCTCTCCCATACTTCCATAGGGAAAAAAAATCCAGACAACCACATCTAGTTAGAACTGTAGGCAAATGCTAGTTGACAGGTGTGCAGGAAATGAGAAATAGCAGTTTTAAATTACTGCTTATGGGTGTAATCAATGCAGCAGGCAATGCACTGATGGTAGGATCTGCCAGACTGAGACACACAGCCTGATTTTACAACAGCCTTGTGTTATTCTACAGAAGTATTTCATTTAGGGACATCATAACTGCAGTGCTCTATCTATGAAAACTGGTCCACTTAGGGAGTAAAGGTAAATCTTAGCAAGGACTCACAAACTAATTTAACACCCTTCTGAACCTATTTAGTTTATTCAAGTACTTACTTTGCAAAGTATATCAACTTCAATAACAACTAAACCGATTTAAATCTACCTGGATTTGAAATTTTTAAGTATTCAGGCAAGTAATTTACATGAATTAATCTGGAAAAAATCCTAAACAACACTGCCTCCAGAACTAACTTCTCATTTGCCTATTCTAACCACCTCACTTTGAAAATGTACTCTTAATAAATTGTAAATTTAATTAGGACACTTAAAGTTATCATCAGTTTACTGACTGATTTACCAGGACCTATCATATTGAGGGAACAGAGAAAATGCACATACAAGAATGAGGTTCAAGTCACACAGAAAACCTGAAATACTATCTACAGCAATGACAGCGACTGATTTCTATTTTAGACCCTTAACTTCAAGAACATTGCAAGGCCTGTATAGTATCTGTGTTCCAGTGTATTCCCACCAGCTTAAAATAGCATTGTGATAGAAATTATTTCCAGGACCTATCATATTGAGGGAACAGAGAAATCAAGCTTTTAACACTGATCTGGTTTAAAAGCGAAAAAAAAAAAAGGCAGGGGGAAGGAAGATCCTAAAAGCAAAAGGACTTACACACATTAGAAAAAAAGCAGCAGCACTCAACATCAAAAATATATCAAGCCAAAAATACACTTTTTGATTTTACTATACATAGGAACCATCCTATTAAACACCCTTCTCATCTCCTATGTTATTACTTTAATTTGAAAGGTCCTATGAAATAAAAATACTGTGTTCAGTTATTAGTTTAACTGCAAGTGCAGTAAATCCCAATTAAATTGGAATTACTGAGATAATTCTCATCAAAGAAACTCCCCATTCCTTAACCAAGAACGAATTTGGGTATGCTGAACTAGTCCTTTAATACTGAGAGGCATGTTGAGGAATCTATTTTCAACAGAAAAAAGATGTTTCAGGAAACTGAAATTTAACACTCTATTACTGTTTAAAGCCCACAGTGCAACATGAAAACCTCTTGTTCATTAAGGTTGTTTCCTTTCAGGAGCTCAATTTAGCAGGATCATTCATAGGATGAGTAAGAAAACTAGTGTTTAAACACAAACACGTCACTGGAGGAAATTCTAGTGAGGAGGAGGAGGAAGCAGCAATCAGCTGGAGTGGTATTTTTGTTTTTCACAGCAGATAGGCTCTTTCAGCAGAGAATTACTCACAGCAATAACTATATTCACAAACTCTCATAACTGTTTAACAGAAGTCAATGTGCCACAGCCCAAGTTGTAGGCTGCTTTTCTTCTTTCTCCAAAAGGCAGTAACTCTTTGTGAGACAAAGCTACTATTTTACTTTCCTCTGACAAAAAGTCAATAACAATAGTAATTCTTCTATTGAACTAGGTGAAAAATAATTTAAAATGTAAATGCCACCTTCTTCTGATGTTTTCTAAAGCCTGGTTGTAGGCCCCACATGCTGCTCCCGTTCTCATAGTTCTCTGGAACAAATTTTTAAATATACCATTCTGCATGACTGCCATTCTATACATACACAATATTATCACCTATTGCCTATGCTTTTTTCATAGCTGCTTTTCATTGCCACATTTAGAAATTAGGAGAATTCAGAAATAAACCGCATTTCCCTCAGAAACCAAAACCACTATAGGTATTAAGTTTCAAATTACAGTCACAGCTGTCATACAAGTTTGTGTAACACCTGACAGAAGGATTTTCATCACAATCTCAAGAAAAATATCTTTTCAAAGAGGAAGTAATTTTGGAGGTTGTTCAACTACATCGTTTCAAATAAGGTTATGAATAAATATTTATCTGCTCTACACCTCAGTGAATTTCCTAGATCGTGTTAACCTTAAGTACATCACTTATACTTTAGAACAGACAGAACCCTCAGCCAGTGCTCATAGATTTACAAAAATTAGTCTCAAGTTCAGTTAACTGAGATACCTAAATCTCAGGTCCCAAAAAAAAAAAAAAAAAGATAAATGAGGAATTAGTAAGCATCCTTAGCGATACTGCCTTCCAGGATGTTACACTACGATCCTCTCACACGATTTGAAAAGCAGCTTCATGTTTGTTACACTGCCAACTTCCCTGAAAGCAGAGGGACGGCCATCGCCTTCACGCAGGTCGCTCTTCGCCAGCAGAGCTCTTGTTTGTTAATTTAACAAGGTTTAGGGAAGTCTTGTCCGCCTGCCCCCAAGTCGCCGCAGTGCCCAGCCTTACTGACAAGGCGAGGGAAAAGGGCTGGCCGACAACTCACCGGCTTACTGGGGTACACCTTGGAGAGGTGGGACTTCAGCTTGCCCACAGTCCACTCCAGAAAGCAGCTGATGGTCTGGTCGGTGTATTTCTGGTTGGGGGCCTTGATGATGAGGGTCACCGGGTGCTCCGCTACCACTCTCTGGTCCATGGTGCCCGCGGGGCCGGCCGGCCCTGCCCCGCTCTCCTCCAAGGGACACGACGCCGCTCGAACCTTGGCGGTGCTCCGGGCGGCTTCAGCGGCCGGGGCCGAACTTCCCGGGGGAGCGGGGCGAGCCCATCCCCGTGCTGGCGCTCCGGGAACCGCAGCCACGGGGGATCACACCCTCGTGCCCCACGCCCGCGGGAGCGAGGGCAGAAGGAACAACGCGACACTCGGAACACACCGGCCCAAACCCCTCCACCCGCAGCACCGCCTCGGCCTCCGGCCGCTCCGCCGCGTAAAATGGAGGCCGGAAGCGGCGCCGCCGCTGCCCCCGCCCCGCGCCGCTCCCGCCGAGCTGCACCGGGGGGCGCCCGCGGGCCGGGCGGGCCGCCATGGCGGCGGCGGCTGTGCCGGGCCCCGGCCGCAGTGCGAGGGGTGGGTGTTCGCCGGCTGCTCGGGTCGCTGGGCTCATTCACAGGAAGCTCTCAACGGCTGGAAAGCTGAAGTGCTGCTCAGGATGGGAATTGAAGCTTTGCTCCTGTGTGTCTTGCCTCCGTCACCGTTGCGTGGGAATGCTGCAGTGTGGTTATCCCAAATATCCTTGTGAGATCAAGAACTGTTATTTAATAACCAGATTGGAGGCCACTGAATCACAAAGAATCACAAAATCCCAGAATGGTTTGTGTTGGAAGGGATGTTAAAGATGGTCTGGTTCCAACCCCTTGCCAAGGGCAGGGACACCTGGCAGCAGGAGCAGATTGCTCAGAGCCCCATCAGGCCTGGCCTTGAGCAGTACTCAGGATGTGGCATCCACAGCTTCCCTGGGCCACTGCTTCATCACCTTCACAGTAAAGAATTTCTTCCTCGTATATTTAATCTAAACCTACTCTCTTTTAGTTTGAATCCATTCCCCCTTGTCCTCTCACTACATGCCGTTGTAAATAGTCCCTCTCCACCTTTCTTGTAGGTTCCCTTCAGGGAAGGCTGCAGCTGGTGACCCCAGAGCCTTCTCCATGCTTCACAAACCCCACTATCAGCCTTTTTTCTAGGAGAGCTGCTCCATCCCTTCAATTGCCTTGGTGGCCTCCTCTGGATTCCCTCCAACAGTTCCATGTCCTTCCTGTGCTGGCACCCCAGAGCTGGATGCAGCACTGCAGGTGGGATCTCACCTGAGCAGAGCAGAGGGACAGAATCCCCTCCCTTGCCCTGCTGCCCACACTGCTTTGGATGCAGCCCAGGACACGTTTGGCTTTCTGGGCTGGGAGTGCCCATGGCTGGGTCATCTCCAGCCTCTCATCCGTGAGTACCTGAAGTTCTTCTCCCCCAGGTTGTTCTTGATCTGTTCATCCCCTGGCCTGTGTTAATACTGAGGGTTGCCCCAACACAGGTGTAGTACCTTGCACTCAGTCTTATTAAATCTCACTAGATTTCCCTTTGCCTACTTCTTGAATTTGTCCAGGTCCCTCTGGATGGCATCCCGGCATCATGCAGCTTGGTGTCATATGCACATTTGCTGGGAGCGCACTCAGTCCCTTTGTTTATATCATTAATGGAGATATTAAATAACACTTGTCTCAATATGGACCTTTATGTTGCTCAAGAATTCTGTTTAAAACCATAAAATAAGTTTCTGAAATTTCAGGTTAGCACTGCAAACTTTTAATCATCGATGTGGTTTTTCCCTTGCTGGGAAGAAAATACTTTAAAGGATAACCATCAAAGTGGAGGGATAAAATTACAATAAATAAGGGAAAAGTTCAGTTCATGATACTTCTACTAAATATCTACAATAAAAGTTGGCCTCATTAACTTTACAAAAATTAAAAAATGCTTGTAAAAACCCAGATTGTCTCTTGAACAAACAATGCTTCCTTCTGTTCTCTTCTGTCATCAAACACTGTAGCTGTATGTAGCTGCAGAAGGCTCAAGAGTTTCAGACAGGTTTGATTTTTCCAGTAGATAGTGTCCCTTTAATGCCAAAGAATCAGACCTTTAATTAAGCTGGAGTGAGGCATGAAGTAGTTTGCTAATGAAAAGAGGACCATAAGGAACACCAGCTTCTGAAGGGAAAGATAAAAAGAAAAGCCTGAGGGGGATATCATTGGCCCCCAGGACCTAATTCTCCTATTTAAATAAAACACGGATGCAGACAACTAATGTTAGAATTAGCAAAAGCAGAGGAAACAGTCCTTATTTTTGTGTTTATTGACTTCTAATTACCTTTCTCTACAAACACAGCTTTGCAAACCTCATGTTTGAGATGGAACATGAGACCTCAGGTGTGTTCCTACAGCACCTGTTGTCTTTGAGATGGCTTATCAAATTGTAAATGTGGACAACTGGTATTTGACAGCACCTTCAGCTACTTGACATGCTCCTACTAGCTTCCCAGTTCCCTCCCTTGTTATTTAAGAACAATTGTTTGCTTTTGAAATTCTGAACATGCTGTCACTACCAGAGCTTGTTACTTGGAATTCCTGGGAATTTCCAAGAATAAACTAGAATTTCCAAACACTTGGCAAGTATTTGTACATAAGGCAATGCACCAAAATGGATCAGCTAGCTGATCATGAGTACTTGGAAGGATTAATATGCAAAAAATCAAGGCAAATAGTCCATAGAACTTTTCATTCAGGTTGGTTGAAATTTTATTGCTTGATAATTTGGTGGTCTATAAATACACACAGTATTTCTACAGCACACATTTTAGCTACTATACAAAATTTCAGACTTGGGATGACAGAGAAATCTCCTGAGTCAGAACCTGAGAAGAGTAAGAGCTCTCCTGTGGTGGCATTTTAGAAGCTCCATGATGTGCCAGCTCTGTGAGCAGATCCCTGCACTCTGCACAGGCCCTCAGGGGGCAGCATGACACTTGCAACAATCTCATTTTAGGACTAAAACTTAAAATCTTGTAAAAATGGTTCAGCATTAATTTATGCTCCAGAAAATCAGACTCATAGAATTATAGAATGATTTGGATTGGAGGAAACCTTAAAGATCATTCCAAACCCCTGCCATGGGGGCATAAATGTCTTATGAATATACATTATGAGGTATCACATCCCACCAAAAGTCCATTTGATATTTTATCAGGCAAGAAGTTATGTTCTTATTCTTAATACTTGTCTGGCTTGACACACCTTGACACATCCACAGTAATCTTTTTGCATATTTGTATCATCTGTGACATCTCTGTAATTCAGAGGAAAAATTGTGCCAAATCTTTAAGAACGCCAAAACCTTTCTTTTTGTAAAGTAATTTGTGCATTAAAATGTTATAAAAGGCTGAGGGATCGTCTTCTGACTCTTGAAATGTCTAAAACAGTTACCTGATTTGGGCCACCTTATACAGTCACTAACCTATCCACGGGAAAATTCATAGCCTATGAGATCCTGCATCTCCAGGCTCTTAACCAAGGCACAGAAGATACATGTATGATTAAATTATTAGAGAGTATCCAAAGGGGGCCATGAAGATGGTGACTGGTCTGGAGGGGGAATTCATACAGAAAGTGGCTGAGGTCTCTTGGTGTGTTCAGCCTGGAGGAGACTGAGGGGAGCCCTTATTGCAGCGAGGAGCTTCCTCACAAGGGGGAAGAGGGGCAGGCACTGATCTCTTCCCTTTGGTGACCAATGACAGGGCCTGAAGGAACAGCATGAAGCTGTGCCAGGGAAGGTTTAGGTTAAGCAACCACCAGAGGGTGGCTGGGCACTTGAACAGGCTCCCCAGGGAAGTGGTCACAGCACCAGCCCGACAGAGCTCAAGAAGCATTTGGACAGTGCTCTCAGGCACATGGTGTGATTTTTGGGGTGCCCTGTGCAGGGCCAGGAGTTGGACTCGATAATCCTTGAGGGTCCCTTCCAATTCAGGATATTGTGTGATTCTGTGATTCTAGTCCATTCTGATATCCGGATATTTATCATGCTGGAATAGATCAAAACCTCACGTTATTGGCAGTAAAATACCATCTTTTTTTCTCCATTTTTATTAATTTATTCATCTCCTGATAAGGTAGTATACAGTCTAAAAACTTGGATCATCTCTTTCTTTCATTCCTCTGCAGAAGCCAGCAGGGCACAGCTTAGTGCTGTAACATGAAGTTAAATCACAGCAGTTGCAAGCTGAGTTACAAGCTGAGTTGCAACTAACAAATTCAGCCTCTTCTGTTATTTATACTAATAGTAGGGGTCATGTGAAATGTCTGACCTGTATGTGGGATGACAACCAGAAAGAACTTGAGAATCTCTATGCTCAGACACAGTTTTCTCCAAGACTTTTAAAAAACTCTGCTTTACCATGAAACAATCACAAAAATTCTCACATTCCTTCTCCAGAACAAATGACTTTGAGAAAATCAGTATTTCTGTCCTTTTCTGTCCTTGCCAAGATTTTTTCTTATAAATCACAAAATTTACATTTCAGTTAATGATTCGGAGAACTTGATTGATGGGGAAGAAAGAGTGGATTTGTGCTGTCTGTGCTCCCTTCAGTTGTATACATGCAGCCAGAGTGGTTTATTCCTGAAGGAAACTACGGGAAAGGTCATGTTCACATGGCTTTTCTCACTCTGGAAGTGTGTATCATCTCCTCAGTACTAGAAATATTGCAATTCCCAAGAGTACTATAAGAATTTCCGTAATGGATTTCTGTCAGGAAAAATGTCTCTGTAAGCCTTTTTGTTGCCATATTAACAACACTGACAAACAGGTTTGACTGCATCTTTTGAAGAAGTATGCAATTTGTCAGTGATATTTCTGATATTTCTGTAAGCAAACAAGCTGAAGCGCATATGTTTTTAAATATAATAATGGACTTCTCAGGCTTTTTGTCAGGACTTACATGCTTATGTTTTCTATATGTGCCAGTTGATCCTCCCTCTAACCTTTCAACTCAGTGGCCAATTTCTATCACATAAAAAGGGGTAGCAGTCAGATATTACTTGAAGACTGCAAGAACCACGGGGCTATTAAGAGAGAGGGAGAGAAAGAGAGAGAGAGACTTTACAAACCGTATTCACTGATAAGAAAGCTAATAATCTTTCTCCTTTCTAGCCACCAGAGAATTCAAATGGAGCAGACTGAGAGGTAAATACAGAATTACTTGTTTTCACTTGCAAATCATGCAAAGAATGAGTCAGTTTGAGACCTCACAAGTCTGCAAGGGGTGGCCAGTGAAATTTTGGCAACATGGAAATGGACTTCTAATGCATTCAGCTGAGCTGTGCAGTTTCAACAGTGACTTCTGGAATAAAGTCCTACAAGACCAAAACCTGATTTCTAACAAGGGTGTGAAAATGGCTTTACTGGCAATTCCTGAACTCACTTTTACTGTGTGCAATGCTATTAGCATTGTGGTGATCCAGTTGGAGACACATATCTGAGGCATAACTTCTTGAGTTGGTTAAATGATAATGGGATTAATCTGCAGACATTTTTGTCCTGGTGGCATCTCCATCATTGAAGAGGAGTAGCAGTTACCTTCTTAAATGTCAGGTACATTTTCGTTATATGTCAGGTACTCCGAAGAGACAGACGGTAAAAGAATCTCTTGTTATTTTATTGTTTTCAAGGAAAATCTAACAGTAAATACGCCACTTAAACAGCTGCAGAGATAGAAAAGTTTTAGGAGAGCACTAGCTTTCTGGAGCAGGACTTGAATGGACCCTTCTTTATCCTGTAAAACTGCAGAATACAAGAGCCCTGTGTTACATGGTGTCAGATCAGATCTCCCATCTGATCTCAGATGGACTAAGGTGTATAGAATGTCTTTTTACTTGCAGGTCTAGCATTGGGTTTTATTTGAAATTTTTTTGTGTGCTATTAATTATTCCTAATCGGGGATTCAGATTAGACCTATATTCTCAATAACTTGTCATCCATTTTAAACATTACGATCGTGATCAAAACCATTGTTAAAATGTCAACAAATTGTTCGGCTGCAGAAAGCTAAAGAAAAATTATTTCAAAGTTTAATTCAAAACATTGCTAAAATGGCCATGGGAAATCTATCAAAACTGGCTATTATCATGGAGGTTTTTTAAAAGAGCATTTGTCCTTGTAAAAAAAATTCAATTTCCATTTAGCAAATTCCTTGTCTTTTTAAATGTCAAATGACATTTAAAGACACCATGAAGAAAAATTGGAGAAAAGTCAGCATTTCTACAAAGAAGGATCTCTTGCAAAGCAGTAAATACAGGAAAGTCTCCTGATACAATTGATTTTTAACTTTCAAAAAGCCTCTGACCTTACTACCCACAGGAGGCTACTGATGACATCAGTGCTGTGATCCAGCTTCTGCTTCCAGCAGTAGCATTCTTTACTCATGTGACACCCCATTAACATTAGGAGACCTATCTGTCTGCCCACAAGGAAGAAATTGCAGTCAGCTCCCACAAAGACACTGATAGGGTAGTATATGATAAAATGACACTGAGACCTGAAAAAGTGTTTCTCACTCTAAATGTTTCCTTGTTTTCTGCTACTTGCTGGACTTCCTCTTGAGGTTTATAAGCACTCTGGAGCAGGGACTATTCTCCACAGTGCCTGGCTGAAGACCAAGCAACATGCTGGTTGTGTTTCACGTATATGTATGAAACTTGGGAGAGGAAAGTGTCTGCAGGAACTGGGGCTTCTTTGTGCATCATGGCACAGCCCATGCTGCCCCACAGTTCTGGGTCCATAACCATACAAGCAATAAACACAAAAGGGTCTCTCATAATTCGAGAACAAAGCGATACTTAATTAAAATAAGAAGAAACAAAGTGTGACCCTTTTTTCATAGTTCTTTTTACAACAGCGTAAAATTAGTCTGTGGAACTTGCTGTCTAAAGATACTCCCAAGCCCCAGTTTTGAGGGCAGTGTCAGGAAGTATTTGCTTAGGGAAGGGCATAGTTCATGGTAGGAAAGGAGTAGCTTGTTCCCAAACAGACCAAGTGCAGAGTGAAAAGGTGCCTATTTCATTCTCCATAGCATACAAGCTATGTTGAAGCATTGCCAATAAGAATATAATCCCTTTCGCCTCCAGGGAACAGTAATGGACTCATCTGAATCAATGGCAATGTAAAATTTACTGTCACTGAAAAGATCACTCCTTCCTATAGTCTTATATAGTCTTATTTTTTTTCTTTGTGTGTATTCAGGGCTGAAAGCCTAAGGAAAAAAAACCCACGAGATTTGATGATAGCCAGAATTTTTCATGCCCGAAGGGGAAGTTCCTCTGAAACCTGAAACCCTGTAATGAATTACATTACAGGGGCTCTGTCAGATTTTTAAATTGTTTTATCTTTTCTTGTGTGAAGTTTGTGTCAGCAGCTCTAATTTCACCTCAGGACAACACAGGCAGAAAAAGGGATGCAGACATCTGCTGGCACATGCTCAGATAAGTGGCACCTGCACAGTAAGTGTGACATGCTCCAGATACCTTGGATTTTTATTCACTTCAGCTACAGTTGATCTTTGTATGTGTGCTGGCCAGTTATCTGGATAGACATCACTTGATCTGCACACCCACTCAGGTTGCTTGCTACCCAGAAATCCCAGACATAAGACCAAATTCCTGGTTTTCTGTGTCAACAGAATTTAGGGGGTGAGGGCAAGAAAGGACGTGCATGGAAAGAATTAAGATATGTAGGTGAATACTCAGCTTTTCGTGAAAGAAGGGATTGCTCCTCCACTAACCACCACAGGGCTGTCTGTCGCTGAGCGCACCCCCAGCTCCCGGGACACTGCACAGGGAATTACAAGGGCAGAGCAGTGCAGCGCTGCCGGCTCCAAGCCTTCTTCACCATGCTCCGTGCATGGCATGGCATGGCATGGCATGGCATGGCATGGCATCTTCTTTCAGTGGCACCTGTGGGACAAGAAATAGAATTAGGAGCGTGATTATGGCAGAGTTGTCTGGATGAGAACACGGCAGGCTCAGTGATGAAAATGCTTGGAATTAGCAAGGCAGCTCCTCCCTTCCTACAACTCTGCTGTAGCCTTTACCTCCTGGCTGTATCCCTCACAGCAACGCCCTTGGGATTTCTCTCTCCCTCTGTGCTATACACTCTGTGTGTCAGCACTACACAGGTGAAAATAGCCACACAAGTAATTCATTAATTGGCAGAGGAGCATGAAATGCTGGGAATGTGCCTCTGTGATGGGGCAGAGCAAAACCTTTAAAAACTGCCAGTCTAATGATTATAAAATAGCTATCTTCCCTCAGTCTTGTCTATATGCCTTATTATTATTTATAACAGAAATGATCAAATGCTTGCTAAGTTTTATCCAATCCATAGAAAACAAACCATAGTTCTTCAGAGCATCATTTTTGAAGATCCAGTCTCACAGGTTTGCAGATGTCACTGCACATGACTGGAGACTTACAGACTCTAACTAATGACTTTACTCATGAGCAGTCCTAGGAAACTTCATCCGTCCATTTCAGTGCATCGGTATTTACAGAAACAAGATCCCGTTGTCCTGGGAATCCATATATTTTGTACATTTATAATTTGTTATGTCTGAGCCATTGTCTCATGTCTGTTGTGATGACGCTCATATATTTTTTGAGTGGAAACAAGCTGGTTTAGATTTTGCTTCCAAATATTTTGTTTCCAAATGCTTTTCTATTCTTGTTTGTCTTTTTAGGTGTCATCCTGACATCTGTACTCTGAAAAATATAACCTTCTCAGTCTGAAATGCTGTTCTTGCAGCTAAGATTTTATAATAACATTTATCTCTGTCCACTAAATGTCACACTCTTATTTAAAGAAAGATTTTAGAAGTTCTTGAATATCATAAGAAGAGTCTTGAGTCTCAGTTTAAAGTCTCAAAGCTCATTTCTCATATATGTGGAGCTTTACATTGTGTTCTGAGAATCTATAGTCAAGTCTCATTTATGACAGCAAGATACAAAGAAATAACCGAGGAGGGGTATTTTGCCTGCAGTTCTTGATGCCTTGGCTTTTGTTTTTATTAAAAATTGCAAAGGGTGAATTCAACTTATAGGTTGTGTAAGCAATAGGGATTAAACCTAGTTATAATTTAATTCAAGCCACGCTGAAGTGGTTGTGAGAGGAAGAAAGACACAATTTCCTCATAGTAACACTTCAAAGAGAAGTCTTGGCCATGTAAATCTGGATGTTCCAGTTCTAGCAAGGAATCCCATGTGTGTATGTAATCAGCCTTCTGCCTAACAGAGCACTTAGAGCTTCCTCTGTAGCACTGCAGGTTACACAGCTCCTCCTAAATCCAAGGGAGATTGTGGGACTTCATGCACCATTTGTGAAGACCAGGTTCTACAAGCTGTCGTGAGGGTTCTTGGGCAGAGTCAAGTTGCTCTGGCCAGTCTTGATCCCTACAGTCATTTCATAACAATGCCAGACTTCTTATATTGACAGTCTGCTGTTTGACTACGTTTGCCTGAGTGCCTTCTGGACTGTTCAGCCAGCTACTTGTGCAGCAGGCATGCCAGGTATTTTCTCAGCTTGCTGGCACAGACCTTGTTCCTGCTGAACCTTAAATGATTATTAACCAATAGAAGGTTAATAAGAGGGAGCTTCTTAACATCCATCCAGGATCTAGGTGTTACCATAACACAAATGGTCTTTAAAATCAGTATTTCATGCACTTTCACTCAGTTTTCACGTCTGTCATTATAAGTCGCATGAACTTGAAAGGTTCTTTGTTTGTTTACTTTAATGAGAGTCTTTGGCAAGACATGGACTTCCTGCAAAGCTCCATGGTCCTGGGACATGTGAGCCCTCAGGTCACATAGCACACAGGGTGCTGCATGTCAGGCTCCATTTTCAAACACCTGCATCAGCACACAGCCTACAAACAGCTCCTAAACTCAATTAAAGACCCTCAATAATCCCCAAGTCAAAGATTCCCATGTCAAATGTTCCCATCCCCTTATTTTGCCAGGTTGCTCTAATATTATTGTGTTGATGTCCAGAGTGTTTCTCTGCCTTCTAGAAGTAATCGGTGTTTGGTGAACACCAACCTTGCTTCTCAACCACGAGATATGATGCCATTGCCTGCTTGGGAAAATTCATGGCCACATGCTCTGAGTGCTTATTCACACAGGTACCTAACCAGATGCCAAAGTGATGAGTAATAGGGAGACTCATCAAGTTGCTAATCAGCTATTAACTGCGTGCTTCAGTAATTAGCTTCTGCTGAAAACCAGTTCTCCACAGGCCACAATTTTAGGATGGAAATGGCAAGTGAAATGAGAAGGCACCCAAAGATGCTGTGGTTAACCTTGTCAGTCAGTAGATGGCTCTGTTGCTTCTGGCCATCTTCAGGGAAGAACACTGCATTGCCATGGCCAAGGAGAGTGCCCTTCCCCAGGGAGACAAGGAGCCACTGACAGTGCACACACAGGCCTTTTCAATTCTTGTTTCCAAATGGTCCAATTTGCACATAATATTGGTCATCTATTTTTTTTTTGAAGGCATCTGTTAGTTGCACAAAATCTTTGTAACTCTGGTTGAGCAGTCTGTGCATTGCTGTTTCATACAGCTTAGCTTAAGTAACTATCTTCTCTTGACTTGACATCACCATAATTTCACAGCAACAGGCATTATTAACAAATGCCCCACTGTGAAGGAACTGGTTATTTCAACTGTTTAGAAGGGGACTGTGAGTTTCTTCAGTTGTGCATTCATAGTCACTGTCCTGGTTCCTTCTCATTCTCACCTTGTGACCTAGCAATTGTGCAAGTGATGGGCTTCCTGTCAGCTTAAAACATGGCAACACTCACATCACCAAAAAATTACAATTGCTTCATTGATTAGCACCAGCAGAGAGAATAAAAAAACACAGAGTTCAAGCTAGTCTTCCTTTCCAAAGAAACAGTCACACCAAATTGGAATTGCAGGAGACTGCCAGGACATCAGGAGGAAGCTTGCAGTGTTAGGCTCCTTCTATTCTGCAGATAAAAACATTTCAGTTACCCAGAAAATCTATTAATGAGTTTTCTCATGCATTAAATGACCACACAAAACCCTCTTCCCCTCTGTCCTAAAAACACAAGCCAGCATGATGCCAGAAGAGCTCAGTGGTGGCAGAATTTGCAATGGGCACAAGGAGATTACACTGTCTGCAATGGAAAGAAATGAAAAAAGGAGCCAAATTTATTCTTTGGCAGTTGTGGGAAGATACATCAAAACTAGCAGCAGATGTAAAAAGATCAGGAAAAATAGTAAACACTTTCAGATGCAGGTGGATTAATGTTCAGAAGGTGGTAATATTATCTGAGTTCCTGGAGCAAGGAAACCAGGTCCTGTAGGCAGGATCTGCAGTCTTCTGGAAGCACTGGGAATGTTTTTATGGGCTTCAATAGCCTGCAGAGCTGCCAAATGTTATGCATTTCACTCAGGCTAGTGAGGACCTTCTCACGCTGGCCTGGCTTTCAGCTGGTTTCTCAGGCACTCAGGCTGGCAGTGGGAAAATGTGTCAGGCTTTTGGACTGTAGTTCTGGTTTGGGGCTGTTAGGGGCCCCCATGGCTCTACTCCTGTGGAATCACGACCTGTCTGTAACTGGAGTATGACCCTAAGCAGCGGACCTGATCCAGGACGAGGGTGCCAGAATAAAGGTTCCCAAGCTGACACATCTATTGTCAGTGATGGCAGGATCCCCAACATTTTGCTTCACAAGTGAAGTAGCTTCTACCTCTAGAAAGCCCAAGTCAGAGCATTGACTGCTTTTCTCACCCAGCAGTCTAATTCATCATCCCTCTGCACTGGAACTACACAGGTCTGATGTTCTCCGTGCTTTCCTCCTGATGGTACTGTCAGCCTTGGTGACCATCTCCTCCCATCTGTCCCCTTGCTACTTCCCAGCAGCATCCATCTAGCAGCCCTCTCCAGCACTGCACTACCCCACACCTCTGCTCTGCACTGTGTTGCCTGCTAGTCTGAAAATTGTTTCAAAGCGTGTGTAAAGTTGCACACAGGGAGCATGGCACCTTTTGGAATCGCTGTTTCAGTCCCACTCTGGGGCAACATAATGAAGACAATAATAATCACAAACTCAAAGAAACAAATTTTCAACTTCTGGAAAATGCCCGTAGTCAAGGAATGACTGCACAGCATGTGGAAATGAATGACCAAGATCTGGAACAAGACAGGATTTATATTGCCATATATTTCATACTGGATGGCAAAAGAGATCACACAGATTGAAATAGCAGAGGAATTTATCTAGAAAATGCTGCCTTACAGAGCTATGAGAACATGGAACATTAGAAATCCACATTCAGTGAGGGGTCAAGAGAGATATTTAACCTTTCTTGGACTGTACACATATGAAAACTTGTGTTAGATGGTTACAAGCTTTAAAGAAGTCTGACCCATTTTGCTGTTTAAAATATTCTGAGACTTCCGTGGAGACTTATCTGATGCCACCTATATATAATGACCTAGATTTTAAAAACAGTTGGGAAGCAGACGTCTGGAAATCTGCTGTGAATTTTAATGTTTTCCATGCAAAGATTGAGTGTAAACTGGCAGTTTAATTGCACTTATGAAGCACCAAAATGCTTTTAGGACTTCCCAGTTATATAGTTAGGATTGTCTTGCTTGGAAGATGACCTTGAAGTGACAACAGAGCCTTTTTTTCCCTGCCAGATTCCTGTCCTAAAGGATGCTCGGGTAAGCACAGGTCTAAACTCATTGCTATCTAGTAACTGTATGGTTGTCTGTGTGCCATATCTTAACGTGCTTATTAATAAATGGGTGTCAGTGTCACAAAATTCATGGGCACCACTAGTGCCTGCTGGCTGAGTTCTCGCAGTGACCAACTAATGAAGCAGTGAAGAGAATGAATTACTTGGCCAACATGAAGCACTCAGAACAAAACAGACATGATGATCGGGATGAAGCACTTTACAGGATACCTTCCCCTCTCCTCAGATTAACAGGCTTCAGTCCACAGATTTTTCTTCCCAGCTATATTCTCTGGAGCTCACTCAACCATCCAAAGCATGGACTATGTGAAGTGGCATTTCTAGAGTTCAGCAGGCAGGCTGCCAAAAGAATCTCTTCTACTCCTATTTTAACGTGAATTTCTGTGAGTTGGGGAAGCCAAATCAAGCAGTCATATGAAAGGGAATTGCTGGCAGAAAATATTTGGGAAAAAAAAAAAAAAAGAAAAGGAAACTAGTGTCCCTTTTTGTATTTTAAATAGGAAAAAATATCCCAGACTCTCATAGGCTCAGGGATCCAAAGGTCAGCAGAAACAATAAGTAGTAAGCCTTAAAAAAACAAATAATTTAGTAGAGAGGAAAAAAAAAAGAAAAATTGTAAAAATAAGCAAAAGCAAGTTAAAGGGTAATTAGTGAGATAAATAATACTGATTTCCAAAAAAATATTTCAGCTGACAGCAAGGAGACACAAATATGTTTTTAGTGGAAGCTGACCAAAGATAACTAAAAATTGCTCCATGGGAGCATAATTGGCTTGATTGTCACAGCTTTTTGAAATAAGAGTTTTGAGATTATGAAAACAGTTGTGGGATACTACTGAAAGTGCTCACTAAAATAAAGCAGGCATTTATGCAGGCTGCTAGCAAAAATTTTCTATGAAATGGTTTGATTAGTTTGCTCTTCAAAAAATCTCTGTGCAACTTTTGGAGGCTAGAATGCACATGAAGCCAGAGAAGAGTAGAATTAACTATGCACTTTCCCCCACAGTTTCATCAAAACCTTAGTGAATCACGTTATAATCACATTATAAAACAAATGCTTATTTTAATCCCCTGCAAGTCTCACAAGTGCTATCCCTGTTACACAAACAAGGATGACTCCAGACACAACAGTTATGTCTTGAGAAATATCAAGCTAGATCATCTTTTACCAGAGCAAATAAAGGCCAGAAAAGATAAAATACTGTGAAATTATGTTATCCTTTTTTGCAGATGTCAAGGAAAATTCTGTGTCATAGTAGCAATACTAAATTAAGTCAAAGCTAAATACTAAAGTGATTATTGTTGTGCAGAATGATACAATGGCAAACATATGTGCTATGAATCGGAACATACCAGATGCTTGTTCAGATGAATCTTTGCAAAAATTGAGTCTAGTTCAATAAATTTCAGAGCTTCAGCTTCTCAAAAGAACATGCTTTGAATTACTTCTCATAAATATTTGGTGGTTACTCTTTCAACTCTTCTTATTTTCTGAGTGCAGTCCCGTTAGTATGAGATGGTGTTCCCTCCCCCTCAAGTGTCTTGAAGTCCAATATCAGAGGGAACTGCCACCTTTTTTATGCTGGCCCTGTGGCAGAACAAACTGGTTTTGGATGAGGCAAGCATCAAGGGCAATTGAATGTCAACTGGAAGTACCAGGTGGAAACCCTGGGCAAAGAAAAGCTTGCAGTGGTGCAGCAGACACAAAGAACCTGAGTAGAAGGCACACAAAAAAGCTTGGAATGGACAGAAGACAAATGCTACCAGATACTTTTACATCACATGAGTAATATCAAGTAATTTTCACTGAACTGCTCTTTCTTACAACTGCAGCACAAAGAAGCTTTGCAGTGCCTCCCAATCTTAACTGCACTTTTGCAGCAGAGAATTTAAACTTCACAGAAACCAATATGGTACTGCTGGCAGAAGAATGGATTTTGCACATTATTTTTTTAAAATACAAATTGAACTAAACTTTTTTTAGTGTATACTGTGATTTCTGGAAATGACTAGATTTCCAGAAATTGCTTTTTATACCAACTTCAATTAAGAATAGCTCAGGTAGTAAAAATGTATAGCCACTTTACCATCTCATGGGTTGTAAAGTTGTCTTCCCAACAATATATAGTTCATGCCCCCCACAAACAGGACAAGAGTTAAAATCCTCAGAAGTTAAATTAACTACATCCTCTGTGAATATACCAGCCCCCAACCATCTGCAGAAGGCCTGAGAAAATAGAGCAAGCAGTATAACCCAGAAGGTCAGTAAACTGATTCTTTCAGATCTGCATTATTTTGGATTTGGAGACAAAAGCCAGGATGTGAGCTTTCTGAAGCTGTTGCTTCTATATGTAGAGCGTGTTCACAAACTTTCTAAAGACAATTCAGAGCTCTGTTAGTCTTTGGCTTTTCACATTTATTTGATATTTCTGAATTACAATTCCCCTCAGTGACAGGATGATTGAAATTCCTATGATTCCTGTTATAGCTTTTTTTGCAGACTACTTTTATCTACATAAACATTTCCTGTTCTGCTTTTTCATCCTCCCCCACTGTCCTACAATGGCCTCCTATTGTCATTTTTACCCTTTCTTTCACTTGAGTCCAAATTGGTTTTCACTGGTGACAACTCTGTCTGTGACATTTCTTGGCTTAGAAATACATCACAGCTTCTCCCCTAGTGAAGAGGTTTTCTGTGTGCTACTAAATGCTTTAGATAAAATGTGTAGCATAATGTTTAAAATTCTTGACTGCAACTTAATTTGACCAGAGCTACAGCACAACTGGTTCAAGTTCTGCATCTTACCCTTTTGTAATTTTTACTCCTGGGTATTTTATTATTTATAGAACACCATAGGTGTAATTTAGCTACTGCACAGGTGCTGTATTTCTCTGTGACCCATACTTAGCACTATAATAATTTACTATGGAGCCTGAAGTCTGACTGAGATAGTTACAGACCTCACAGCAAAAAACAAGGGGAAGACCAATGCTGAACAGCACCACTATGGAAGCTAGTTCAATAAAGTCAAGTCAAACTCAAGCCAAAAAAGAGGAGTCTTAAGGAGATTCTTAAGTCTTTGTTATGTGGAATAAGAGATGCACCTGAGGAATGTCTGGGAAATGAGCCTGAACGATATCTGTCTATCCTCACCCCCACTGCTGTGCTCTGACCAAAAAAAATTGCCTCCAGTGACTGTTCCCTGTCCCGTTCTACTAGCCCTAAATCATACTAGTGACTTTCACAGCCTTTGCTTCTCATCATCTTCCTTTCTAGCCATAAATCTTATGAAAATCCCCCAGATACCACCACTGGCCCTGTCTAGCTTTACCAGTCCCTTGTTTTTTCTCTGCCTCCCATTCTGGACATCACCATCATGTGCACTTAATCTGCAGCACATTTTGCTGCCAGTCACTCAAACCTGACCCATGCTATAATTCAAGGGATTTTCCCACTAACACTTACGGGTGCTTTGGGCTCTCTTTGGTGCTTTTCATTTTAAAATTGTAGAAGCCTGGTTCTTTTCCTTTCCCTGAAGGCCCTTCATGAAATAAAAGTTTCCTTCTCTGAGATGGTGAGTGACTCCATCCTGTACACCTGCAGATCCTGTTCCATTAGTGGGTCTCAGTTTTCAAGTAAGAGTGCTCCTCATTAACTCATATGAGTTCCTCATAATTGTCATGATTGTGTATGGCCACAACATAAAATATTCTGCTTTACTCCAACAGGTGGGCCATTGTTTAGGGTTCTGCATGTTGTTTAAGTGGAAGATGTTGTAAACATGGCTTTTCTCACATCTAAGAATTATGTTGGTTCATCCTCAGCACCAATAGCTTTTGTCTTTTGAGAAATTAGTAGATATAAGGCTGTTAAAGGAAGACACAAGGGAGATAATTTAGCAGGAAATATATCCCTGCTTCTGTTGAAGGAAGGTTTAGAACAGAATATAGAATATTAGATAGAATAGAATAGAATAGAATAGAATAGAATAGAATAGAATAGAATAGAATAGAATAGAATAGAATAGAATAGAATAGAATAGAATAGAATAGAATAGAATAGAATAGAATAGTTCAGCTGGATGAGACCTAAAATTATCATCTTGTCCAGCTACCTGACCACTTCAGGGCTGACCAAGTTAAAGAGTGGTATTAAGGGCTTTGTCCAAATAAATGCCTCCTGAACACTATCAACGGTGGCATATCAGCCATCTCTCTAGAAAGCCTATTCCAGTGTTTGACCACCTCCCTGGTAAAGAACTGCTTCCCAATGTCCAGGCTAAACCTTCCCTGGTGCAGCTTTGAACCATTCCCATGCATCCTATCACTGGATCCCAAGGAGAAGAGATCAGCAACTCAAAGGATATGCCTTCCTGCCCTTTCACCATCTTTTGTGTCCTCTGGACTCGTCCAAGGATCTTCACATCCTTTTTAAGTTTTGGGGTCTAGAGCTACACAATATACTCAAAATTAGGTTGCACCAGATCAATACAGTGGGATAATTAACCCTCTTGGCTAGTCAGCTGCGCTGTGTTTGATCCATCCTAGGATGAAGTTTGCCATCTTGGCTGCCAGGGCACATACTGCTGACTACTTTTGAGCCTTCTGTCAATTGGCACCTCCAGACCCCTTTCCATGGGGCTGCTCTCCAGCCACTCCTCTCCTAGTTTATACTTGTACCCAGCAGTATTCTCTCACAGGTGCAGAATCTGGTATTTCAGGCGGCTAAATGTCATCCCATTAATCATAATCCAATGTTCCTGCCTATCCATATCCCTCTTCATGGCCACTTGTCCTTCAAAACAATCAACAACACTTTCCAGTTCAGTATCAATAGCAAACTTGCTAATGGTGCATTCAACTCCTGCACCCAAATCATTGATAAATATATTGAACAAAACTGTCCCCAGGATTAAGCCCTGAGGAGCACTGCGGGTAACTGATCTCTATCCAGATGTAGCCTCATTCCCAACAACACTTTCAGTTCTACCCTCCAGTCAGTTAAAACTTGAGTAAACCATATGCACCTTGCCATCTTTTTTAAAAATGCAAGCAATTATCTGCATTTTTTTTCTTTGTCAGATGAATTTCTGCAGCAAATGTGTGTTCTTCACACTCTGTCTCCTCAACTGATATGACTTTCATTTCAGTCAAGACAATTACATCATCCCCTTTGAGCCAAGTATCCCTGGAGTGGTAAGGAGGGAAATACAGTCATTAATGGGGTTAAACCCCATCCTGCAGAAAGCCAAAAAGAAAAAGGTCATTATTGTGGTTTAAAGCAGCAATTGCATGGGGAATCACTAAGTTGCAGGGACATACATTCTAAGCTGTATGTATTTGCCTTTGCAGCTGAAGAGATGCATAGCTGTACAGTGGACTGGTTAATGCTTCTGAACAGCTTTCTGGACATTTAAAAAGATAGAAAAATTCCCATCTTCCATTTTAGACATAGATACAGGGATAGATGCCCCAGCCCCAAGAAGTAGGTTGGATTAAGACAGAAGGTGTGTTAGATGGCTTCCTGTTGTTCAAACACCCATCAGAATTAAGTATTACCTGGGTGCTGATATTCTTGATACTCTTTTATATATCATCTCTCCTTAGCAACTGATGGAAGAAGGGGAAAGTCGTGATTTCCTTGAAGTGCTGTACCATCTGTCAGCTCTACTCATCTTTTCTTCAAACTTATTTTGAGATAGCTTCTCCTTCTGACATCCTGTATTCCCAGGCTTGGCTATAGTTGGATGATTGTTTTGTTCCGTTTCAGATTATGAGATACACACAACTGTTCACTTTAGAAATCTGAGGTATCTCATCAAGTGACATCCCACTGACACAAGTGTTGACAACCAGTTTTCCATGAGGGGATGTGAAGCAAGAAGATAACCAATATGATTCTCTCAGATATTTCTGCAAGGAGTGCAGGTACAGCATGACCCCATTGATCCCAGATAGCTTCTGTAGAAAAGCAGCCAGATCTGAAGTTCATCTGTGTTGAGAGTTGATGATAAACCTTGCAGAATTTTACCACAGATAAGAGTATCATATTCTGCAATGAACATAAACCATGCTAAGAAAGGTTTGTATTTCTGTGAAAGCTGTGAATTACTGAACCTGAATTTTTCATCTTTTTCTTGAACTTAAAAAATACAGTGATTATGCAACACAGTAAATAGATTCTTTTATATTTAAATGCGATTCTTTTATTGAGTAACATCTGGATCATGTATGTGGGAAGAAATTATGCATCTTTTAAAACTCTGCCTGTTCTGATAATTTTAACCTTCCAAAGACTGTTTTTTGGCTTTTAAATTTTGTTCTTGCTGTTAGTAGGGCTTTATTTTAGAGTTTTAATTATTTTTAATTGCCCTCTGCAGTCTCTCCTACAGAGCATTAAGACAGAAAAGGTTAAAATGACAAAAAAGGCACATCTTCATACAATCAGGATGCTAAATTCAGCTGAGCAAAGCAAGCAGAGTGCAGATGCAAGACAGAAATAAAATATGCAGCAAACTCAGAAGTGAAAGAATAAAGAAGTCAGTATGGCAGACAGTGAGAAACTAAGCAAACACACTGAAAACACAGCCCACAAGAGAAGCAAACACACACCACGTATAATGAGGAAGGAAAAGTCAGGCTCAGGCCATCCCCACTCGTTGGCAGCACATGAAGAGAGTCAGCAAATGCAAGCTGTATGGGTTTCTGTAAAAACAAAGGCTTGATTTTCAGAAATGGAATTCTCTTCTTCCCATGAGGCAGCAGATCGCTTTGTAAAAGTCAGTCTCTCCAAAAAGTCAGTGCGAATACCAGAATGTGGTTTAGGGTTTTGTCTTTTGGGGAAGTGTTTATCCACACTAACTGGGGATAATTGGAAAGGAATCAATATAAATTATCTGTGGAACTTTGAAATTTATCTCTTGCATTGTGTCATGTTCTGGCAGTAAAGTGAAAGTAAGTTAATGCTGGCAGTTCAGGAAAAAGCTGGAACAGGAAACATCAGGAAAAGCAAAGGCAGTGAGCAGCTACTCACAGTATAATTTATAATACGTGGATGTTACACTAGCACCTGGAGCAAGATGTGCACATGTACTCACATGTGTATACACACACACACCTTCGCCATGCACACACTGAAGCAAGAGGCAGAAAGACTGAAGCAGAAAATAGCTTAAGTACTCTGAGCCCACATTCACACGTTAGACCTCTGTCCCAAGCCCACCCACACCGAGCCCTTTTTGTTCATTTTGCTGGTCTTGAAAAATGTGATGAAGAGCCCTGGCATGTGAGAAAAAGCTAGTGGTTTGCTAAAGCTCTTATGTGTTGGTCTGCTTTTTTAATCCTTTGTTAAATGTGATTGCAGCTCAGAATTCGTCTTTTTTATGTTTTGCAAATTGAATTAAAAGTAAATAAATAGCTAAAAGGAGCTTGCTGGCAAATTTATTTTATCTGTGTGTTGCTATAATTCAGCTGGCAAACACCGAGTTTTTCAGAGGAGAATCCAGGGTTCATGGCTTAAAAGATCAAAAATCAGAAACAAGCGAGCAAGGAGCTACATCCTTTGCCACCAGCCCAGCATCCACCACTAAGATTTTTATTACTAAGTCATGCAAAAGCAGCAGTGACAAATTATGAGCTCAGGAACATCTCATATATCACACAGATGGAACTAACAAAATTTTAAAATATGTGTCATTTTAAAGGGTAATGAATAAAGACAAATGTGTCTTTTTCCATACTCCAGAAATGAGCAGCTATTCAGAATGGGGAACTGAATAAAGCTATCATTTCACACCACTTTCAATTCTGCTACCATAATTTTCACAGACAGAATAACTTAATGGGAAAGTGACACAGGTCATTGATGTAATAAAAAGCTGAATGTCAGATGGTGAGAAAAAATCCTCAGCGGTTTTAACACTATCAAGAGTATCAGAGGCTTGGCTTTCCTGAAGCCAGGGCTATCTACAACCGGCTCTCACAGCATTTGGGGTAACTGCTGATTCAAACCAGGCAAACTAAAATGAAGCTTAAGTAAAGACCTGTTTCTGAAAGGTGGAAAGGTCTAAGCACAACAGACGCCTCAGCTTGACAAAATGATTTCTGTAAGGACTCAAACAGAAAGGGGCAATTACTGCCTTATGCTCGAGCTCTAATCTTAAATTATAGGATAGTTTCCTAATGAGGGGGAACATTGCCTGAGACAGCTGTGGTGGATGGAAGGGAACACTGCTGTAATTACAGATCCTTACACATCAGTGACAGAAGTTCCCAAACTCCAAGGGGAAACACCTTCATAATGTTTGTTTTTGCAGAATCAAACATCATTCTCGGTTTGCAGTGGAATGGAAACATTCAAGTATGGGAGCCTTAAAACTGGATTTCTGCCCTACATGATGCATGTTAGGAGCTGGACTGCCTTGGCAGAGGTGAGTTAGTGTGCTTGGATCTTAACTCGGGCTTGGATACAATAACAAATACCAACTAGAGAAATGCAAGGCTTGTCAGTGGCACTGGAGAGGGAGAAAAAAAAAAGAAAACCAGTGGACAAGTCTTAGGCAGAACATCTGATATGGCATAATCAGAACACACTTGTTCCCTTCTTTCAAGATGACTGCTAGCAGCAAGGGTGTTGAATGTTTCATACACTTTCTTACAACACAGAGCATATTACTGGACAGACTGAAAATACGACTCTTGGTTTAACACTTTTTTTTTTTTTTTGCCTTTGTGCAAAGACAGCAGTCTAAAATATGGTCTGCAGACTCCCAGGGTTCCACAGATGACTTCCAAGGGCTGCAGCAGAAATAACTAAAGAACAAGCTGTTGTCTGGTCACTATTCAAGGATCTGCATCTCTCTAGTAACATTTACAGGGGTCTACAGGTGAAGAAAGCTTAAAATCTTTGCATTTACTCTATTACTATAACATGAGAAGAAATGGATATTTTTCCAATTAGTACTTCCATGGATGACTCAGCTCCTACTAGCATGATACACAACTATATTTTCAGAGTATCTTTGCTTCAGCCAGTACACAGAACAAGACCTGATGATGTAATTAGCAACTATTCAGTGATTTGTGTTCTACTGGTTGTTTAATGGGGCTTCAGACTTTGCTGTATTCTTTCGTAATGACAGAAGGATTTTTTTGTTCCCCGAGATGCTTGTTTATTAGCATTTAACAGTATAGAATCTGTGTATTTCACGATTTTTTTTTAAGAAAACCTGTGAGGTGAGTGGATAAAAAATGGGAGGGAAAAGAAAATAATCTTGGCACTTTTAAGCACTTAATGTTTGGGATTTTTTTTTTTAATATATGAAAAACATAGCTCCTATTGACTTTAGTTACAGCTCTGAATACAGCACTTTCTCACATCAGGAGTCACATTGACCACCAGGGAAATTAGGAGCTTCCGGGTAAACATATACAAAGTTTGCCTGGAATGCAAGGAGTTCTGGAGCAATGGGAGAGAGTCTAAGGGAGCCTTTAAGCCCCAGAGGCCATTTATCCACACCACATCTTCTCTTTGCCCTCAGCTTTAAGTCCTGTACTTCTGATTGCTCTAGTCCTCCACTCTGTAAACTTCCCACACAGTCCTAATCTTCTTGCACAGCAAAACCTAGGCCTTAGTAAATCCAAGATTAATGGACCACAGATATTAGCCCCATGTACAGCTTGTTTCTTAGACCAGCACTGTTTCCCCTCTCCTTGTCTCAGCATCAGTGTTCCCATTGCCTTTCTCCCTTTCTCCTGTGTCAACTCAGCCAGGTTCAACCACAAGTTCTCTTTGTGGGTATTCCCAAGCTCTGATGGCCCCTTCCAGCTTCTGCCTTGCACTTTACTCCATCATCAGTGTTCTTCCCCACCTCTGATTCTGGTTTAAAACTTTCATCCTTCCTCCTGCCACCTCCAGGATCAATTTCCACTACTCTGAGACTTCTGCTGTGCAGCCGCTTCTCCTTTCCTCCATAGTGCCAGTCAGGGGAGGCTGGCTGAAAAACAGCCTGTGCCCCTCTTTCCATTCAGATCTCAACATTAGATGTGACCTGCCACAGAGTCAGCCTTGTAACAACTGTTCAGGAGGAAAAGTTACCTTAAATTTGGACTGGAATGTGCTCAGGGAAGACAAGTCATCAGGGAGGTTATCTGTGAAGGTTTCTGTGGAACATTTGTGAGTGACAAACCTTCAAGGGCCTCCCTCTGACTAAGCGACCTGTGGCTGTGTTAGCTGAAGGAGTGTAAAAGAGAGAGCTCTTTCAGCAAGACCACCTCTCCCTCCTCCTCCCAGCCCTCCTGACTGCAAAGGCCGAATCTCCACTCCAAACACCTTTGACCTGGAGAAGCCTTTTAGGCTGTATCTGAAAATTACAGCCACGCGTCCGTAGGTGTACCTAGTAGAGCCAGACAGCTCTGAACAGCTCAATTCTAGGAGCTGAATTCAGAAGAAATTATAAGTGGCTGTAAACATGGCTTTGTGAGATGTGCAGACAATTTTAATAATACCTGGAGCCACCAGACTCACCTACAATAACTGATTTCGTTTGGAGAAATCTATACAAAAACTGTTTTGGTACAGCCTACAGTAAACAAGCTTTTGTTTTATCCTCCTCCTCCCCATGTTAATTGTCACAGATATAGCCTGACATCATTGTAATCTGGGAAACAGATAGTTAGGAAAGGAATTGCAGCCACACCAGCACCTAGCTTTCATCTGACTTCTTTCTGCTCTTTGATCTCTTAGCTTGCTAATTAAGAAGCTTGAATCAGCACCCTACCAAAAGAGGTTGTGCCTTTTTTCCATACCTGTGACCCTCAGAAAGAACAATCAGCATACTCACGTTCAGTGAAAGTGGCATTGCTTATGAGTCTTTCAGCTCTGTTCATTTAGGTGACCATATAAATGTGTGCTGTGTTCTACTGTAGACCCTCCTCTCTCTGCATTTCCTATTTTAAGATGAATTGAGGGGGGAAAAAAAATATAAGCCTTGACATGACATTTTGCAGAGGAAGCAAATGTGCTCCTCCCTAAATCTAAATGAATGGCCTTTTAAGGTGACTGCTGAATTAAATTCCTGTATGATGAAATCAACAGGCATGAGAAAGTTCTTATTTCCGAAAAAGAAAAATGTTGCAGGGAAAAAAAAAACAAACCAACAAAAAAATCAGCCAGTGTGTGATTGCAGGGCTGAGAGCTGAATCGGAGCTGTTTACACTGACTCAATAAAGATACTTTACTCAGCTTTGGTAGTAAGGCAGCTTCACAGGCTGAAGGGAAATGGGGATATACATATTCTGAGCCTGCTAAGCTTCTCTAATGCAAGACGTGCATTTTGCTGAAGTCCTGAAATACCTCACTTAGAAGAAAGATGATTGAAACCCCAAGAACATCTTTCTGTTTATCATACATTATGTATTTCTGACATTTCTTTGAGCAGTACTGTATGCAGCCAACATCAGTCTTTATAGATATATGTGCCTGTAAGGTATGCAGCTAAAACCCAGTTTCTGTGAAGACCTAAAATACCCTTAAGACACAGTAAAAATAATCTCATTAGGGGAATGGGGCACGTCTGGACATTCTCAGGACAGAAACCCTGCCCAAGCACAGCCTGTCGCTTTACCCTCATCAGGGGAAATCACAGGGAACCAAACCACCATGAAATGCAAAAATTAAACAGTTTCCCTGCAATCTTGGAAAAAAGAACCAGAGACCTCCATGAAGGCCATACATTTTGTAGAGCTCAGTAAGTCACTAATGGTTGATTAACACCACTGAAGCACTTTTCTCTCATTTTTCACAGTGATATTGCAGAAACATGAGAACACAATGGACAGGAAATCTGGCTCCAGTTTTTTACCTCTCCTTATGCCTCCTGCCCCAATGTAACCCTAAAACCTGGGTTCTTCCTCCACGTCTTGCATTGTTGGGACTTCTCCTGTGGCTCAATTGTTGATAGAAATAATAGCTTTAGGGCAGGAGAGGTCCTTTAAGGTGTTGGTATTTGTATTATTATTCCATCACCCAGACTTGCATTGAGTAAGGTTAGACCAAACAGTGATAAAACACTGATGTCTTATCTTAACTGTTCTCAGTGTTGCTACAGGCAATGGTGCTACACCAGAGATAACTGAATGTTAGGGGAGGGTGGCTATTTTAGTCAGGCCTGCATGTGCAGGAAGGAAGGGAATGTGACACCTCGCTACAGATTTAGTTTTAAGATAAATGAAGCAGAAAGCAATGATTTTCCTTTTTCGAATGTAATTCCTCCTATCACAGATTTACAGGCAGTAAATTAAATACTTGGGCAGTACAAATAAGGAATGGAGAAGAAGCTGAATGATGGCTTGAAGACCTTTCAGAGGGGAGTGAACTCTATCACAACAGGCAGGGGAACACTGCAGTCAAAGCTTCTTTCTGTGTCATAATCTGGAGCTAACCCTGAACTGGATGTCTCAGCAGGGGACGTGACAGCACTACACTCTTTTAATTTCTCCTGTCTTCTTTGGTCTCTGTCTACTAAAAGAATGAATTCTGAGTTTTGGACTCTACATATATCTCATCCATAGCAACCACAACTCTTCCCTCAGATTGGCTAAAATGCAAGTCTGAAATTTAGATGAAAGAAGATGGATCTTCCCCTGATACTTTAATTCTGAGCTTGACTGAAATTTAGAAGTAAACATCTTTGTCAGCATCAGGGCTTCCTGATGGCCCTTCCCATCTTACAGACTCCAGACTCTGGCTTAGCAACCCATGACCTTTGCTAGCAATCAGTGGGAAAGCACTGAAGAAAAATTGCTGAGTGATGACTCACTCTACCAGAGCTTGGTTGCTCTATCATTTTCTAGTGCTGCTGATGGGAAGATATTTTCTATTGTGAGAGGCTTGTTTTCCTGCTCCATAGGAACAATGATCCATAAGGATTTCCTGAGGAGTGACTTCTCCTTAGAGTAAGTCTTCTTGTCTCTTAGCCCCTGAAAGACTAACTGAATTACCCATTACCCAGTTACTTATAACCCTCCCGTTCCCTCCTGCGTTTTCAACACCTACTTCAATGCAGACGACTCCTCATTGGACACAGGCACTGGGGAGCAGGGAACTAATGAAAAACTTTCATATATCAGCAGAGGAGGTGCAAAAATATAGGACCCAGTAGAGGAATCAGGAGATCCATGTGAATACAGCATGGGGAATTGCACTTGGAATTGAGCAACACAGTCCCGGCAATGCTGGAGTGTGAACTCCAGTTTGGAACAGCTGACCATGGTGAGGGTCATGGCAGAGGACTTCTTTCTTCTCTGATCAGAAATAGCACTTGGGGCTTCTTACGAAAGCAAAGGCACAACAGCAGTCAAGGTTTATCTGTTTGGGCAGAAGTCCCAAAGCCACTACATTCTTCCCCTTTAATTTACAGCCTTCAGTGATGACTCCTCTCCTCTGATGGCTGCAGACAGTAAGCACAGCTGGCTGTTTGGGGTGGCTGACACGCAGAGCTGCACCTGCTAGAATAGATGCAAAGAAAAGAGATGTGTTCTGAGAGATACAAAGGCATTGTCTGACCAGTGATGGACTGCATGGGCAAAAGAGTTTGTTAATACCATCGTGTATGACCTCCTGCATTGACCATCTGCTGGCTCCTGATTGGGTGACAGAAAACCTTTTAAAACGCTACCTAACCTGTGGAAATTGCTCTGATCTGATGGTGAGTATTGGTAAATATGTGTGTGCCTTTAGATTGGTAGTGTGGAAGAGATGTCAGTCACACTGCATAGCTCACTATTGTCCCTTTTTCTACTCCCAGGAGGCCGGGAGAAGCAGCTGTACTGCAGAGATGCCAACCATCAGCAAAATACAGCAATTGTTTTATGAGTTTAATGCTATTTATCTTCTAATTTATTTACCAGAGATGCATGTTATACTCAATGAAAGCCAGTCTGCTGAGGAGAAAAATCTTAAAAACACCCTTCCAATTGCTAATGTATTTTTCTTATTAAATAGATTTTTTTGTTTGTTTTAAAATATTTAACCTTCATTAAAAAAACAAACAAACAAACAACAACAACAACAACAACAAAAAAAAAAAAAAAACAAAAAAAAAACAAAAAAACAAAAAACACAAAAAAAGAAACAAGCAAGTGAGGGTGGAGAGCTCAAGCTGAGAGAAGATGGGAGCAGGCAGTGGAAAGCAGGCCAGCCAGGTCTCATCTTGTTTCTATTTACTTGTCCTACCAAGGACAGGGTCCCCCCATTGCCCTGGAAGCATATAGTCCCTGCTCCAAAGGCTCACATGCTGAGGGGTGAATGGTCACTTTGAGTAACGGTGTCTGAAGGAGTTCAGGCTGATCTCCAGACAAGTGTGAGAAAGTTGCTGGCTTGGTATTTGCCCGCACAGGTACTGCAATCTCCTCTGTGTTTGCTACAGGTATTTGTAATGGCTGGGACCAGAGGGTGAGCATTGCCAACCTCTGTAGCAAGTGGAATTAATTGCAAGATAGAGGCCCACTGTGGAACAGATAAGAGGGATCTAGAAAAATGACGGAGGCCAGACAGCATGAGATAAATGGTGGTGAGAAAGCCTGCATTAACAGCAGTAATGTAGCCGTGTTTCCTGAAAAGGGAGCAAGAAATGTCCCTAGTGTGGACATACTCCTTGTTGGCCAAAATACATTCTGAATTCCTCAATAATCAGGCAGGAAGTGGTAAAATCCATCAGAAAAAATGAACAATATGTTATTTTTCTATATTAAAAATATATTTTAGGTCATAACTATTACAGAAAAAACATCTTATAGCCAATCAGATTTATTTTTTCTGCCATACTAAATTTTTCAGTGATGTACAGCAAGTGGAATTTCTGTACACAAAGATGTGTTTTAGGAGCTTTGTTTCCATACAGATCAGTATTTTACCTAATATATGCATTATTCAAAAGTACTCACTGCTCTTTCCAAAATTTGCTAAAATAGAAATTAAATTTTAGCAGCTTTCCAGTCAAGCAACTGGAGAGAAAAGCAGAATTATAACACCCATGAGTTTTGTGCTTTGTGTAAACAGCTGGAGTTAGGTATTTTCTGATTTATTTTTGTCACTTTGTCTAGTTGGCACCATGAGTGAAGTCAGTGTTGACTCTGTACCACAACAGGTCTACAGCCGTGTACCTACCTTTCATTGGCTGGCTGTTCTGAGAGCCTCCTACCAAGATTTCCTGTTGCCTCCATTTTAGAGCAGTTCTGTCTTTTCTCCGATGAGTGGAAGTTACTAAGACTCAGCAGATGCTGCTGCCTGAATTCAGCAGAGTAATACTGTGATTCCTTCCTGCTTCTTTGCTTGTACATCAAGAGGAAGGAGGATGCTAACTTTATAACTTCTCCCCATTGTGCCCCAGAGGTTAGGCACCTTGCCATATACAGATGTTATCAAAAATGGAATCATTTTATAAATAAACTGTGAATTAACAACGGTCTACAGAAACGTATGCTTTGGTTCAAGACTGATGTATTCCATTCTTTGAGAACATTCTCTAAATAAACTGAATGTTTTAATTTTATACTTTGTTATGATTTATCACATTGTGGTTTATTTAAGGCTTTCAGTGCTCTCTCTTCCATTTGATGAACTTTAGATATGGAATTAAAATATGCCTGACTGCACAGTCTTCCTTTATATTCAAAGAAGAAGCCATGTAGCTATCACAATGGATTAAGACATCCCACATTAAAACCCTGTCACTTTTGCAACTGCATTTATGCAAAAAGACAACAGTAGCTAATGGGTCCATCTAAGACATTGAGTTGAATGGACAATTTTTTGATGGCTGTGGTAATTATGAATACTCTGAAAAAGGCTGCTTTGCCAGTGGTAGCCCAAGAAAATTGAATACTGTTGTGTTGCAAAAAATGCACTGCAAGTATTCAGCCATCTTATTCCATTACATGCCATTACAAGAAACAGTAACTTGTTTATTCATTGGAAGTTCATGCACATACACTACATCTTTTGACAGTCCATAAATACTGCCTTAGCCTGCTTTCTGTCAAAAGCACAGGCTCAAGCTAAGAACCTTTCTAAAGGATTACTTCTCCATTTGTCCACTATGGACAGACCATAGCACCAATAGATACATGATCTCAAAATTAAGTGATCCCCATTCTTTCATACAGGTTCCAACATCCACCTTTGCTGTCTGGACTCAGGCACAACAGAGTTATGGGCTGATCCATGCACCTGCAGGGAAAGGTTCTCCTTTGGAGGGCGTCCCCCAAAACATCAGGATCAAACTTTTAAGTCTGTCCAAACCAACTTTTTCAAGAAGTAGGGGTTTCCAGGAAAAAATATTAATGTTGTTGAGGTATCTTCACAATAAACTCTGTTGTAACCAAACCTATTGACTTCCATTTGGTATTTAGTTATGCCTTAAATCTTTTATTTACTGTCTTGTAATGGTTCATATAACTATATAGTGCTGCCAAGTTCATTCCATTACCATGAGGACATTTGCAGACATTTCAAATAGTTGAAATAAATGCAATTTCTGTGTGTGAAAAAACCACCAAGAAATAAATTGATACAAAATGGGAGATCACTGGCTCACGAACTGGAATGAAATACACTGCATTTTTGAGCCAGCTAGCCAACTCAACAGTAACTGCACAAGTTGCTTAATAATACACTAAAGGTAGAACAATAGTACATTCTTTCTGCAATAAAGTAGCCAAAACACTTTGTCATGGTTGGGGGGGGGAGGTAAATTTTTCTAGGGAGATGTGGGCAGGCCAATCAGTGATCATATTTTGTGCTGGGACTTGGATTGGCCACTCAGAGGTTTGGACACGCCTCTGAGGACACAAGGGGTTAAAAGCAGGACTCCAGGGGGGTTCAGTCTCTTTTGGGTTCTGGTTTCAGCAGGGAAACATCTCCTCTCTCCTGCTCAGTTCCTAGGCTGGGTGGGGGAGGGGGCCATGTGGCCGGGCTGAGAGAAACCACACTGCAGATTAAAGTAAGCTGGGGCCCCGAGGGAAGAAGAGAAGAGACAAGCTTTGAGTTGAGCTGGCCCCATCCAGGCTGAAGGGGTGGAAAACTGTGGAGGTGCCTTCTTTCTTCCCCCCTCTCCTGGAGAAAGTGCCCATCTGCCTGGGAGTTGCCCAGCCTGGGAGTGCCTGAGCCTGCAGCCCCCTGCCAGGAGCCAGAAACTGTTAACTCTTTCTGAGGCAGAAAGAAACTTTTTTCCCATACATTGATTCTCATGGCTAGTGGTTTCAGAAGAGAAAGAAAAACAGCCTGGGACCGAGATGATAAAGCACGATTGGAAAGAATCCGATGGGCAGGGAATTGAAGAAGAGTGGCTTCTGAGCTGGACTTTTCTTGCATAATGTTAGCCATAGACTGAACTCAAGTCTCTTTTGAACATAAACTGCATTTTGGGGTGGATGTAGCCTAGCTCAACTTGTTGCAGTGAAGTGAAGTGAACAGAGAAGAGAAGGGAGAGGGTGTGGTGGCGACCTCTGCCCGCAGAGAAAAAAAAAAGCCCTCGGCCCCAGGGGAAAGATGGGGAGAGCTCGGCATGAAAGCATCCTTAAAAGAGCCCTGTATGCAGTTTTGGCCTATAGACAGTGGTGAGAGCACTGGACACAGGAAAGAGAAAATGTCCCCTGGCAGACTTCTCCGGGCGGTGCCACGGGTGACATGGAAACACACAAAGAGTAGACCTGTGTTTCCTGAAGAGCAGTCTGGGGTGCAGGAGAGACTCCTCTCTCCCTTGCTGAATTGAAGATTGGTGGTTTTTTTTAGTGGTGATTGTTTGATTTAAAACCCAAAGGTTTGGTCTATAGAGGGTAATGTGTAAAGGGTAGAAACTGGGGGAGGAGAAGAAATGTTCTGAGAATTTTTTATTTCTGTCTCTGTGTGTGTTTAGAGTTTTCTATCTCTGTTTTTATGTAATGTAATAAAGTTTTGTTTTTCTGTTTTTAAAGTTTAAGCCTGCTCTGCTCTGTTCCTGATCACATCCCACAGTAGTTGTTAGAGAAAAAACATATATTCATGGGAGCATTAACATCTGGCCAGTGCTAACGCATGACACACCTTTTAAAGAAAGGTAATATGGACAAGTATTTGCTTCCTACACAACTGAACCCTCTTCCAATAACATTTAATTTTCCAGCTAGGTATTTCGAGGAAATAAAGAACACACAGGAACTGGCATGTAAGTGCCATATCTAATAGACCATTTCTATCACAGTATTTTTGGTGAAGATGAGTAATATCTGAAGACAGGAATGGCCATTACAAACACTACTAAATTCGTAAAACATGAAGTTATACATCTTAGCATTTCAGGTCTATCTATCTATCTATCTATCTATCTATCTATCTATCTATCTATCTATCTATCTATCTATCTATCTATCTTTTATTTAGTATATTATATAACAGAGGTGTTCCTATGCACTCCATGAGCACAAGATTAACTATCAAAAAGTGCTATCAATGTAAAACCAAACAGTACATGCTCCCCATATATTTGACCACCGTTTTTTACCATGGTTTTTACAGGACTTTACATTGCCTTTTGCAGGACTTTACATGGCATTACATTGGACTGTTAAGGGAGGGGAAAAAAAGTGTTGGCAAGGAGTTTAGAAACATCCTGTGTAGGAAGAGTCCATACTCCCAGTTCATCCAAGAAGGGCACTTAATGAGCTCATGACTCAGAAGTTGTTTCAAAAATATATTGATGGTATTATGCAAATAAGCCCAACCCTTATTTTTCCACACTTCCATGCAGATTCTGTGTTTTGCATTAAAATTTACACACTGTAAGAATTGTGCCTGAAATCTGGCTATGTAACAAGCACATAATTTCTTCAAAAATTCTGTAACACTCTAACTCTCTGTTATTACAACACCACAAGATCTTTCCTTATCTGGAAACTAAGGGTAAGTTTTGAGTTATGCTAATGGATCTACTTTGAAACAAGCTCTTGAAATATTCTTGGCTTATATAGGGGATTCATCATCAAAAAGACCATTATCTCCCATTATGAATCCCAAATGTCTATATAACTGATTCTTTCAGAACTGTTCTCTATTTCTAGTATTGCTCAGTCATCATAGCAAAATCGCTAAGTACTTTTCTCTTTATGTAAAATAGAATTCAGAATATTGCAATTCAGAATATAAATACAAAGAAGCAATATGAATCAAGTTTCAGCATTTTCCTTGTTCTATGTTTCTAGGGATTTTTCTACATTATGCACCAACAATTTAACTAAGTGGATTGAACCATAATGTATTTTGAGTATTTCTATACTGTTATATCCATATTTTAGCAGGTTATGGTTCTCTTACAAAATATAGTTTTGAGGGTTTTTTTTTTTTTTAATAGAGACCTTTCACTGTTCAAGATAGTATAAACCTTAAATTGCAAAATTCCCACTCTCACCAATGGCAGTAGCATAGTCAGACCTATGTGCAATCAGATGCCAACTGTCACACATGGTTTAAGTTAAAAAAAAAGTTTGCTTATTACTTACTGGTAAGTATTTCATATCACCTTTTGTTGCAAAAGACAAGTGAGCAGCTGTACTGGATTAACTGGAGCTATATGCATAGGTGTGTTCAGCTTAATGACTGCCTCTAGATAAACTATCAGCAAAGCCCAAAAGACTTGGACAAACAAGTCATCCTCTGACAAAAGCAGGAGACAAAACCAGGCAGTGAACTATAAAAGCTTCCATTCATTGATTCTAGCCCAGAGGTTCAACGGCTGAGTTTAGGCTGGAACCTAGAGATCAAATGCATAAGGACTACCTGAAACTGGAATTTGCAATTGCTGAGTGTCTGAAAAGCGACTTTCAGGAGGTTTTGTAGGGTTGATGCTCTGGTTCCAAGACACCAACAATTTTGTTCATACAGAGCAGCTACTCAGAAGAACCAGGAAGGATGGTCTGACTACCCTGGACAAATCACACACGCTTGTGTGGTAGATTAGACAGGAGTGGTGGTACAAACCCTTCTCTGTGTGAAATCCTTTGCTCCTAAAGGCCATGCCAAGCAATTAATTTTGCTTAATCAAATCATTTAAGTGCCAGGTGCAGCCTCCAAGGGCAGATTTGGGAGCCAAGTCATGTGCTAGTAAGCACAGTGGCACAAGGGTAAGTGCACTGGTGGACTCAGGACCCAGTGGGAGCAGGGTCCAGGCTGGTCCGACTTGAGGCACAAAGGGAGAGACTTGTCCCTTTGGAATGAATTTGGAGAGGATTCCAGATTGCAGGCATGCCAGTAACTATAACAGAAGCTACAGTTACGTTTTTACAGGTAAAGGAAACAGAACAAAGTGACAAAGTGATTAAAATGCCAGTAATGGCACAATCTGCAACACTTGGCTTCAGCTGTTCAGCGTTTGCACCCAAGGCCTTGATGTGCACACTGCTACCTCAAGTCTAATGTCAAGTACTAGATGTACTGCTGCTTTAGTATGTGCAAAGACAAAGCCCGATTCAATGCACCTGGGCTGATGCAGATAACCTTTAACCAAAAGGGGACAACTGCAAAATACAAAGGCAGACTGCTGGGGCCACAGTGGCACAGGGTACACAGCACTTGTTTCCCATCAGAACCTGTCATTCACTTTACTTTTTATAGAAACAATGTCCTGATATGAGTAAAGCGAATAAAGAGCTGAGTACTGTACATACAGAATTGATGTTTTAATTAATTCTGTAATATTTGATTTATTCTTTAATATTTTCCTTCTGGAATTTAAAGAAAACCCACTGTCTAGCATTTATGCAGGAAATTAATTTTTAGCTCATTAATTCATTTTAAGAGAAAACATTTTTCTTTGGGAAAGCATAACTCCTTTCCTGAAATATATTAAAAAAAAAAAAGGCAATAAAATGTCACGTTGCATTACATGTCTAAGTATTTTTTTTCCCGTAACCTAATATGCAAAGTATGACAGCAGTACCTTATTCTAGGCTAGGAAGCACTTGCTAATGTAAATAGGCAGCCAGCCCAGTTGCCCAAAGGCCTCGCTCTCGTAGCAGTGGCAGCCTGAGCAGCCCCTTGGTGCCCTGCTCAGACACAGCAGCGTACTCAGCTGCAGCGCTGCTCCGTAAGGATTACACGTCTGGCTATAGGGGAAGCCTCGTAAGGAACTACCGAGACCTGCCCAGCCCCAGTGGGGTTTACTTATTAACGAATAATCAAACGGAGAACTGGAATTACAGGACACGTGGCACACATGATCGCCTTGCTCCTGGTCATACCCGCAGTTGCTGCTACTGCCTGCAAGCGGAGGGGTGGAAGGGCGAGAGGGGCCTTTGCTCAAGGCTCTGATTCCTGGCGTAGGAAACGTATTTTTCAATCTGTCAGCTCACCAGTGTGCATCTGTGACTCCTGTACAAACAACGCATTAGATGGTGCATTTTTCAAATAGCTTAACACTACAGGAAACCTCCTGTGTCTCCCAAGAAGCGAGTCTTTCACATGGATGAGGGAAACTGCCATGAAGGTTGTATCTCACCTCACTTAAGGAAGTAATCATTGTTGGCATGAGTGTGGGGCTAAGGGTTAGGCTGCCTTCCTGCTTCTACTGAGCTATATTCTCTGCTACACCACTATAACTGCACAAAGCCAGCATTTTCTACCTTAAACAATAAGTGCATGTGTGTGCCTCTCACAAGGATCACATCATTGGGTCATAATCTATCAAAGCCTCTTTCTTTAGATAATTGAAGTAATGGATGTATACCAGGACGATACAGTAAACATACTACAAAACAAGAGATGCTGTATTTTTCCTGTAGCAATTGTTCAATAGAAGCCTGTGTTCATAAGTTTTACAGCTTTCACTTGCTGGTGAATGTGGCTTTCTTATTGCTGCAAAGCACTTTTTTAAAAAAAGCAAATGGCAAAACTTAAAAGAGGGCCAAGAGGTGAACATTTTATCTTGCTTCATTTGCGTATCTGCAGAATAATCTTGTCGATAGCAGCCAAAGACAACAGTCATGATGCTGGAGTAATGATAGTTAGGATAGAATAATAGAAAGGCCTGGGTTAGAATAGGCTTTTAAAGATCATCTAGTTCTAAACTGCCTGCCGTGAGCAGGGACATCTTCCACTAGACTGGGTTGCTCAGAACCCCATCCAATCTGGCTTTGAACACTTCCAGGGATGGGGCAGCCACAACTTTCCTGGGCAGTTTGTTCCAGTACCTCACCACCCTCACAGTAAATGATTTTCCAATTCCCTCAGCCTTTCTTCACAGGAGAGGTGCTCCATCCCTCCAGCTGGTTACTGTGCTGCTTGTGAGTTTGCAAGGGCTGTTTCATGACAGCTCTCCTCCTCTGAGAACAGAAACGTGCCATAAATACAGGCCTGACTCTGGAAATATTTATTCAGGTGAATGACCGTACTGACTTGGTATGTCCCCAAAGGATAGGGTCAATGAACAAGACAGATGTGACACCCGATTCCTCACATTACTGTTAGCATTTGTATTACTCCTATTTCTTGCAAAATGGCAGCATTGACAAAGAGATCATCCAATGTAAGGGGCAACAGGTATCCAAGAGGCAACACAGTACAAGGACAAAAGATGCTTCTGGTCAACATGACAAGAAGGGAGTCAAAGATTGGTCAAGATGCTGGTAGGCATTATTACAAATCTGAAATTTATTATTACAAATTTAATGGATGAAGGATGCTGTGCTCATTATTCCCCACTGAGCATCCTCAGCCTCCTATCTTGCAAGAGTTAGACTGTAGACAGGAGCAGGAATTTAGGACTTCACTCAGTGTAAAAACTGGTTGTTTCGGCAAGACATTGCTTGGTACACAAAGATCTGTCACACTTGCACAGTAGCTCCAAAGGAAGGTGCATACTTTGGCCTGACTGAGCAAGCATGATTCGGTCTGGAGATGCACCATGTGCCCTACAAACCCAGGAGGAATTGGAGTTGCCGTGCAGGAGCAAATCAGCAGACTACAAGCACAGTAATTCTACCACATCTCATGCTGGAGCTAATGCTGTGTGCAAATTCATCTACTGAGTCATGTCTGCTTGCATTAAAAGAAATACAAAAACAAAATAATCTTCCTATGTCTCACTGGCAAGGAGGGATTGAAACTGGCTAGGCTGGTTGGGAACCAACCTGGAGGCAACTCTAGTTAGCAGATTTTCTAAATAAGGTGAGTGGTTTTTGTTTCTGTATCCGAAGACAAGAGGGACAGAGATGGGGGTTGAGTTACGGCAGCTAGCGTCCTACACTTAAGTTTGCAGAGCTTTTTATTAATTTCACAAAAAAGAAGTCACAAAATTTTATCTTCCATATTTGAATCACATAAATAGAATCTACAGAATCCTGAAATTTACTTGTTGAGTCCAGTTTTTGAAAGTTCAGTGACATATTTAATGAAGCCTTTGCTTTTGAAGAGGAGAAGCAGATCACTACAGGAATGAAAAAAGCTTAGATTTATTATATTGTACACAGAAACGCAGTATTTTCCAAGCCTCAGGGATCCATTTGCATTTGCTTTAGTTTTCAAAATGAACACAATTTTGCAGAATCTTCCAAAGCCTGTGAATTGCTGTATGAAAAGAAACACCTCCCCACACTGCTATTCACAACCCAGAAAAATGGGACATTAACCTCACATAAAACCCATTGGCTTGCATCTTACTTCCTCATTAAGTCTGTGCCAGTTTTGCAGTAGGTTTCAAAGGTGCAAGCTCACTTTTGTTTTTCCAACAATCAATCCACAAAGTAATGTTTTCCTTAAAATGGAATTCCCCAAAATCATGATTTCTTACTTGAAGGCATTCCCAGCAGTTACATGCTATTTTTTCAACATTACATATCTGAAAAACAAGATAAATGTTTTTGAGCAATGTGAAGCTCTTACTACAAGAGAGAAAACACATACTATTCGTATTGTTTGTTTTCCCACAATGTATTTTTATGGGAGAGTTGTGGGGACCATATTTTGCATTCAGTGAACAACTTCTGTGGTGTAAAATGTCTCTCTTTGTTATTCAAATAACCACAAAAGCAATGTAGCTCCATCTCATTGCCATGGACATTACCACCTAAACCAACCAGAATGAAAAAAAGGTTATTTCTTACCTCATTCATTGTGAAAGACACAAATTTACGAGATAGCATTTGGCAGTCCTGTGACCAACAATAATAATAATCTCTTTCCCTTGGGCACCCAAGAACCACAGTATATTGTAACACTTCCAGTTCTTAAACAGTGCTGAACCACATCATGAAGGGCTGCATACCTTTCTGAAAAGATTATGCATTTTCCTTGTCGTCACAAAAAGTATTTGTTTATCAAATGCACCAAAAAAAAAAAAAAAAAAAAAAAAAAAAAAAAAAAAAAGTACATTAAACATGAACTCTATGAGAAACAAAGGAAACTTAATGTCTTCACTGTTGCTCCTTCCCACCTGGCTATGACTGCCTGCAGAAATATTGGATTATTGAAAAATTTCCTTTTGTTGCTGAAATTAAAATCGCTGTTTTCATCCTCCCAGTACCAGGGCATGCTGTTAAGATGCACTTTTAATAGAGGCAGCAACTAATTACATAATAAACGGTATATTTTTTTTACCTTTTTGCTAAGCACCTTTCCCTATTAGAGAAATGCACTGTGCCCCATGTGAAAGAAAAGGCCAGGAAAGGACCATATTTGAACACAAAAGAAAGTATGCTAAGTTTCAGATTGCACATCATAAATACAGGTCTCCAGTATTCCAGTTTGGGCATAAAACATCCCAGATTTTAAAAGGCTTTTGGAGTCTTTGGACAGATACCTACCAAAAACGTAAAACGGAAATACAACATTGAGAGCTCTGCAGGAATAGGAAAGGCAAAAGAGATGTTTCTGCCTCTCTTGGATCCCATGTTTTCCCGTGTCACTTCTGTAACTGCAGTGGACGTTTATTCCGGCTGGCAGCGGCTTTGCCGAGGAACCAGTTCAGGGTCTCAGGGATGTACTAGACCAGCCCAGGCAGGAGGGTTTGGCAAGGGGATTCCCAGTGCACCCAAGCATCCCTTCAGCCCCCTAGAAGGATTTTACCTAGTGCCTGCCAACAGCTGCCTTCAAATGGTTTGGCTGTGTTTTGGTTGTTGGTTTTTTTTCACTGAGTCCTCATTCATTATGGGAGACTTGGGCACCCAACCGTGACTATGTGGGGGGAGCGGCGAGTGGAGCGCCGCAGTGCCGCAGCCCGAGCCTCCGCGGGGGTAAGGGCGGCTGAGGGCCTCGCTCGCTCTGCCCGTCCCGGTGCCGCTCTCCAGCCGGCCTCTCCCTGCAGGGCGGCGCAGGGGCCCGCGGCCAGGCGGGCACGGAGCAGCGCCGCTCCGAGCGCGGCCCCGGCGCAAGGCGGGGGCGGTGCGCCCGCCTCGCCCCGCGCGTCAAGCCCGGCGGACATCTTTGTTCCGGGCAGAGCGCGGCCCGCCCGCCGCGCGGCCTCGGCGCTCCCGCAGCGAGCGCCCGGTTCCAAAATGGCCTCCGAGCGGTCCCTCTGTTTTCCGTCGCGGCGCGGGAGGAAATAACAGCGAGACCGACGCCGGGCTGGGAGGGGCGGGGGAGAGACGTGGGGACCGCGCCGGGCGGAGGGGCTGAGCCGGAAGCCGCTGCGTGCTCGGAGAGGCGGGCGGGGAGCGTGTGAGGAGCTGGGCGGAGGCGGCGAGGGAGCAGGAGGAGGAGCAGGCGGAGGCGGCGGCGGGAGCGGAGCCGCTAAGTCCGTCCGGCCGCGGGAGCGCGTAGGCGCTGTGTGCGGAAGGGCCGCGGCCCCTCGGCGGAATCGGCGTAGGGGGCGTTGGAGAATCGCCGCCGGGTTGGCTGGCGGGAGGCGCTCGGGGAGGAGGGGGCGGCCCGCTCGGTGCCGCCGCGGCTGAGGGAGGCAGGGCGGGAGGACGAGCAGCCAGCCGGAGCCCAGCGTCAGCAGCGGCAGCCGCACCGCCGCCGGCCAGCGCCATGGGTGAGTCTCCAGCCCGGGGCCGAGGCGCGGCGGGGGGGCCGTGACAGTGCGAGCCTGCGGCCGTGGGGTCTCCGCGATGGGTGGGCTGAGAGGCGGCGGGGGAGGGGGGTACAGCGGGCACCGCTGAGGCTCCCATCCCGGCGGCCCCGCCGCGGGGCCCCCCGTCCCTTTGGCCGACCCCCGCCTTCCTCGTCCTCTTCCTCAGATGCGGCTCCAGCCCCCCTCGCCGCCACCTCTCCCCCCACCCCCCCTCAGTCACTTCCTGCCTCGCCGAAATTGTATAATGCTTGCGCGGGGCTTGGGGAGCTGAGCGGCGAGAATGCCGGAGATATTTCTTCTCCCTCTCTTTTCTCCCCTTCCCCCTCCATCCTGGTCCCTCCTCCCCTTTTTCTCCTTTTGCGCCCAAATTTGGGAGGGAGGAATTCGCTGCTGCAGGAATTAAAGCAGCCTTTCAAATATGCGGGAGAGGAGCGGGTGGGACTGGAATCGCGGGAGGAGGGGGAAGGAAGGAAGGGGGCGCCCGTGCGCGGGTGGGAGCGTGTGTGGCAGCGGGAGCCCGCCAGCCGGCTGCCCGCCTCGCTTGCTGCCTTCTCCTGCCTTGGTTTGGTTTTTTATTTTTCGCCCCCCCCCCTTTTTTTTTTTTTTTTTTTTTTTTTTTTTTTTTTTTTTTTTTTTTTTCCCTTCCTCTCTAGGGCATTTTTGGAGGGCTGTATCTCTTTTGGGTCTGGCTTTTATTGGGTCCTGCACGGGCGTCCGTCCTGCGCTCCCCCGCCGGCCCGGCCCGTGCCCCTGCAGCCCGAGGGGGCCTCGGCCGGTCGTTTGTAAAAAGGAGAAAGTAGAAATGACAATTTTCGAACAGCTGCCCCGGGAGTCTGTATGAAACGCCTTTTTGAGCAGTTTCTGTTTGATCTGCTCGCTTAGCGAAGCAGTGTTGCAGAATAAATTGGAGGGGTGCTTAGTGTTTCGGGAGGGTGGCTGGGAAAAGGGGAGATTGTGCACGAAGATTTTTTAAATGAGTGACTTAAGGAAAAGCAGCTAAACTTATTTCAGCGTGAAGTTGTTGGCTTCACTCTGAACCAGTTATGTGCAAATGTAATTCCAAGAAAAGACAGCGTTCAGGAATCTTCTGCGTGCAGTTTGTGTGCCGCCTCCTGCAGATGTAATATCGCTGAACAGAAGACTGTCAGAACTACCCATTCACTGAATGTTTTTTCCTGGCCATTGTAATCTCTCTCTGACTAACAGTGGCTTCAGGTTGTGCTCAGTGAAAGAAATGCTTCTGTATGGAGAAATACCTATGGGCTGTATTAATAACATGACCAAAAAAATGTCAGTTTGTGTAAAATATGCGTGAAAGTTAGGTGGGCCACTGCTGTATATCTGGGCTTAAAAGACAGACCATACTTTCTTATGGAATTGAGGTTTTTTGTAGCAATTGCTTCTCAGTGCTAAATGATAATTTATGACTAGAACTGTTACTGAGATATCAAACTAGTATTATTTCTTTTTTATAATTCTGTATATGTAATAAAGTTTTTACCTGCTGAAATGTTAGGAAATAAGGGAATACTTGATACCTGCTCGGTTTGTGGGATTACTAGCATCTTTAGCTGTTGATTTGTGAACATAAGAGCAGTAATTCAATCTGACTTTGGATGACTGCATCTTTTTAAAGCTGACTCGTGAATAATAAAAACCGATAAATAAATTTTTTTTTCTTACCTTGGGAGAGTGGGTTTCAAGAAGCCATTGCTTTAAAGATTAATTACTGCCTTGTCTGTGTTGAAACCTGAATCTGAATCCAGCAGTGTCACCTGTTCTGTGTTTGCTGTTATGGAAGAAAGAGTTGTTACTTAAGTCATTTTGAAATTGAAGCAGATGCAACAAGAACTGTGCATATCATCCATGCACTGATAATAACTCACAGCATTTCCTTCTGTTTACCCATAAGGACAAGTAATTGGTCACAGTTAAAACAGGGCTTCAGATACATACTCAGTGCATGTGTGTTTCTGTGTATGTGGATAAAAATTTGATTGTTTATCTTGCGCAGAAATGAAAGGTCAGATTTGTCTGCTTTGTAAGCTAAGATACAAGAGATTTTGCTTTTTTTCTTGCATAGAAATATCTAAATGTGCACAGCAGATTTTTTTGTTTCTTCTACTGGCTGTCAATTTAGTGGTATTTAATCTCTTCCATGGGGCAGGCTCGTACTTTGTGTGCTTTATTTTCTTCAGTTCTAGTAGCTCAGTGCTGCTGTGATGAGGTTTTTATTACTACCTTAAAATACCCATTAAGACAACAAATAGTTACAAAATACAATTGCTGCAGATTCAAAACCTTACTTTAAACATAAAGTCTGTGAAGGAAAGTTTGCCTCAGAGAAGGTGTAGGAGAGAGTACTGTAGTGTGACACACATTTTTAGCTTCAGTTTATTGCCAGACTATTCACTTAACCTGTCTAGACCAGAGATGTGTATGTATGAGCGACGTTCTGTTTTCTGTAAGTTGGTGCTCCAGCTCCTGAAATGAGCTAGTTAATTGCAAATGTGTGCTCTGTAATTAGAATGGCATTTAGTCACCATTTAAGTAGTTTAGTTAAGCCTCGTTTAAATTACTAATTCAATTTTGGGCTAGTGTTAAACTGTAGGCGGTCACAAACTATTCCCTAGGAGAGTTTGAACGTCTTGAGCTGATGTTTGTGGAATAGATGTCCTGCAGAAGTGGGAATGGTGGCGCAAACGAGGTAAAGGCATTTCTCAACTGCAAGGACCAGGAGCTCAGGTCACAGAAACCAGTGATTTCCTGTTCACCTTGCCAGAGTGAGTTTCATGTATGACAGGGATGAGTCAAATTTTTTTCCAGCCCTGGTTCAATGGCTGCATACTGATAACTCTGTAATGTCATCAGGTAGCTCTTTTTTTTTTTAAATAGGAAAGAATCAAGTCAGTATTTACCTTCATAACTTTAGTTTAATGCAGCAGCCCTGTAAAACAAGGTATTGCCTGCATTGCGTGGATGTGGCTGTGAAACTCAAGCCATGGCATCCCTACTTTACATTAAAAATCATAAAGTAGCCAGTAGGTTCATAAGCAGTTGAGAAGCCAATATGTATCCACTTTCCTTCTGACAGTTTGAGTTAGAGCAGTGTAAAACACACGCCTGACTAAACCTTGTTCTGATGTATGTCCTGGACTTCCTTCCTCCAAAAGCCACTTAATCTTCTGCTTTTTGTGCATCGGTGCTATTCCACGCTTCAGATGTGCCTTACAGGAACCTGCTGGTCGCATGGTCTGGCACCGCTGCTGCTCAGAGTCACTGCCCAGCAGCCCTTCTTAAAGCCACTCATGGGGAACATAATACTTCTGTATCTTATTTTCAAATGGCTCTTTGTGTGGCTGTTTTCACACCACTTTTCTGTCATTTAACACAGTTATAGTTCAGTATGCATTCAAAAATAATTTTGGAAGCAGAATTGCTGAACAATATCACTCTGGGTGTTATATTCAGAAGCACTAAAACTAAAAAAGAACTGAATTATTTCTTAGTGGCACAGAAGATTTGGAAATTTTTTTGGTCAACTTTGAAAATAACGCCACCAGCTTTTCTTAATTGCCTTTTTTTTTGTTTGTTACTATTATTACTCTTATTAATTAAAGCTATTAATAGTTGTGTGGTTCTTATTTTTTATTTTTTAATCTGAATACTTAAGGGGTTGACTTAGAACCGGAGAAGGACTGATGAAAACATTAGGTAGATTGCTTCCTCCCATGACCCATTGTAACTTTAGGGGGATCAATATTAAGATATAGCGCATAGTTTTGGTCTGACACTTTTCAAATGGAACTGTTTAAATGGAAAGGTTGCATCATACTCACAAAAGATGTGAGACCTGAGGAAAATAAAAATTACTTTTAACTGCTCTTTTGTTTGACAGAAAAGATCAAAGGATTACAGTGGTCTTTAGAAGTGTGCTCTTAAAGTAGAGAATATCCCAAATGAGGCTTCTTTCCAGGGCTGTGGGGTAAAGCATGACAGGAGAATGACCAGAAAAATAGAAATACAAACTTGATATGAGGTGTGCTCTTCAACATTGTTGATGAATGTTGAGCTATGAAATAGTAGTTTATCAAATTCTAATCAAAATAGCCTCAAATATGCAGAAATCATATCATACACATCACTATCATACAGTGATGTTGTTATAAAGAAATCTTCCACAAAGGCAGCTGAAGTCCTTGATGGCTGAATTTCTGGAGTGACATTTGTCTGAGGTAGGTCATTGGAGCTGATGCTGAGAAAAATGTAAGATGGCATGAAGGTTGGTGCTGCTGCCAGTGATTGTGACTGAATTATGGGCAGGTAGATTCTTAGAAGAATAATGCATTAAATATTGCCTATTTTTATATCTTGTAGATTTTAATTAAATAATTAATTTAAAAATTCATGTAATGATTCATATTGACCTTTAAATGCAATGCAACTTTACCTAGTGAGGTGGTCAGAATTGCCAAGAATATTTAAGTTAACATTAATATAAAACTTAAACCTTTTCCAGTGTTGGCGAGCTGCAGTGTTTTCATTTCATTTATGTGTAATTCTGTGACAGTGTGCAGGAAGTTGTAGTGTGCAGTGTCCTCTGCTTTCCTTTTTGTTCCTTCGTGAGAACCTCACCATGTGATTTTAGAGCCTCGACTGATCTGTAGCTGCGCTGCAGTTGAAAAATGCTGTCTTGATTGTATGTTTTTTCTACACACAGTGTAGATTACCATTACAGTGGTATGATTAGATTAGCTTGCTGATGTAATGGAAAGTTAACCTTACAGTACAGTAGTTTTCAGCTGGGCGTGTGAGCTAATCTCACTTGTTCGATGTGCAGTTATCAGAACTGATAGGAGGGGAGGCTGGATTCACCCAGGACCTGCACCACCAGGGTGAGCTCAGGCTAAGGTTAACTTTCCATTACATCAGCAAGCTCATGGATGGCTCTGTTGGCCAGCTGGTTGAAAGGAGGCAATTCTGCTGCTCTGCCCACCCTGGTGCCTCTTTAACCCAATAGTGAGTCAGTTCATGGAGCTCAGCTCACAGCATCTGCCTGTTTTTTCTTCCTCAAGATGAATTTTCTTTCTGTTAGTTGAGCACCCTGAACCTTTCATACCATGTGATCACAGAAGTGTTGGAGTGGAAAAAGAAGTGCAAGTGGGCTGGAGGCAAGAGATGGAGCATCAGCTGACCACTTGGGCAGTAGAGAGGTACATGCAGCCTTGGTTTAGTGTGTGCTTTATGCTGGTAACACAGCACTGCTGCAAAGAGAAGAGAGCTGAGCTTTCTGTTCCCACCCGAATACTGAATCTTAACGTAGGCTGGCAGTTGCTGTGTTAGTGTGCCCAAGGCAGCAGAGATATGTGGTAGTTGATCTAGTTGTACAACTTCTTTATTTCCACTCTACCAGAGGTTGAGATAGGGAAGGAGGAAGACTGTATCCTTTTGGAGGAATTAGTGCTAGTGGTTGAGAATGTAGTACTCTCCCCTTGGTGAGTGCTGCTGACTTATCTGAGGATAAACACAAGTGGGCAAAGTTTAATGGCTTTTGTTGCAGCTGCTGTTGCTTACTCCTTGATCACTGAATGGGTGAGGTAAGGCTTTTTATTACAGGCTGTTGAATTCAATTGCCTATGACATTTATGGTAATATTTTATTATCATTAGGACTTTTCTAGAGTGATTTGCGAAACCAAGGCCCTCATTAATGATGCCTGCAGAAATCGCACAGTGTAGAAGGTCTTGTAGTTATGACCAGATCCTGACTCTGGTGGTATCTAGAGATACCACTTTTAGCTGACTTCCTGTTATTAAAACAAACCAAAAGGCAGTTTTGAGGCATTAAAAGCTGTTGCTGGAGAAGTATAATTCTCTGGAAGCTTTCTGACAGCAGAGGCTTTTCTGAATGTGTGATTTTGCCAATATGCACTGTAGTAAAATTCCAGATGCTGGCTTAAATGTAATTTAATGCTTTCAGATTTGGGACAATGAAAATTTCCAAAGTAGACTGATGCCAAGAAACCCATCCTCTTATTTCTCCCCATCCCTTGCTTCTGGGAACAAACATGTCCTAATTGTAGTTAGTAAAGGTGTATTAACAAACCAAGAGATTGAAGATTATCTTGGTTTCTTCTTGGGAGGCTTTGCCAGATGGTGTAAAATCAAGGTCTGAGTAATACTTTGATGATGGGTAAAGGGAAGCCATCCTGTTACCTTCTGTGTTCTTTACTTTTGTAGCACTTAGTTAAGGGAGAACTTGGATGAGAACAGACTGCAAACTGCTGCAGTATGGTACTGAAGTTCGCAGTTACCTCCTACTGTTCAGCTGTGCCAAGTATTGACCTTCACTGCTCTTATTTGCAATTCTGTGGGCATCTGCAAACCAGTAAGTTCTCAGAGCAGTGGAAAGAACCTGCAGTTTCTATGTGAGAGACTGAAGCAATGAGGAACAAGACCTTAAAAGAGAATGAGGCAAAACCCGTAGTATGTGGTTGTTTGTTTTAAAGTTGAGGATTGTGAATAAAAGGAATCTCCTTTTCAATCAGTTAAAGAAAAAATGTTTAAATGTTACAACTTCAAAACAATCCTGAAGACTATATGCTTTAAGGGAGGAGAAGGTAGAGGTAATGAGTCCCCATCCCATAAAAATTTAGCAAGGAAAGCTGGGAATTTCAGCAGGGAGGTTTTTCTTACCAGCAGTTTCAAATTTAGCAAGTTAATTTTTGAGCTGGGTGGTGGTGATCCTTTTCATGTCTTTAATAACAGGGACTCTGTAGAAAGTGTTTTGAGGTTTGTCATGTTCAGAATTCTTGAACAGTTGAAATTTTCATCTGTGGAGTTGAGTATTTTATGCAGACCAAGTTAAGTTATTTGAATGTCAGTATGTTAGAAATGAAGGGTCACTGATGTGTTGTTTGTCCAAACACATGTTGGTTTGGAGGAGACTTTGATAGTGATTAAGACACAGCTTCTGCAAAGGAATGTTAATGGATGGCCTCTAACCTGGTGGCTGAATGATTTTCACTTGCCTCTGGCCTTGTGATCTGCCTTCAGGGCATGCAGTGTCCCTCTAAGTAAACTTGACTCCTTTTTGGTATGTCCAATTCTTTGTCACTTGTGGGCATCAGCAGTGATCCTGGTTTTCCTGTTGCTTTGAATTGTGTTTCTGGTTGTGAATCTTGCCTGCTGAATACTCTGGTGTGGCAGCAAGGTGTGGAGAGGATTTAACTCCCACTTGAAAATTTGGCAGGATTAATCATGCAGGATAGCTGCTCAGCTGGTGTGCATGTTGGACCATGTAATGCATGCTCTTCACAGCCAGCTTCCTCACTAAAGCCAAAAACAAAAGGATTTGGGAAGTTGAGAAACCCAACAGCTTTGGTGCTGTTAATCACTGGGATGGTTTGCGATCCAGCTGTGGCTTCACTCCTTGCAGTCTTCAGTTTTGTCATCCAAAGCAGTTTGACTGCTGGTGATTTGGTTGCTCTAAGTTGTGTTGCCTTCCTCTTTGAAAAACATACTCAGTAAACACCAAGCTAAAAATTAAATCTTTGATATAGAATAAATGAAATAAAACTTTAGGATTTCTAAATGCCTATCTATTTTACTAATGAATGGTAGTTTTACCAGCTCTATATTGTAATAGTCTTAATATTAAAACAGGATGATAAATTCTGCTGTAGATATGGGCCATTCTTTGTATCAGGTGCCATTGCAACTTCCAGGGAAACAACTTTTACTTACTATCTTTCTTACACAGTGATTATAATGGGAGCTTTCTGTGGTATCTCTCTAGCTTAAAAATAAAGATAATTAAAAACAATGCAGCCAGCCAGCTGTGTTTCATAACATCTGTATTTAACACATGGAGTGGTTTTTAATACTTAACTTGGCATAGTTCTTTGAAATAACACCTAGGTCTTTTTTTAATCATCTCGGTCTCATTAGAATTCTTTGTATTCTAAATAGAGAACTCAGTGTGGAAATAGTTAAAAGGGAAAATTCTCTAAGTATTAGTAATGTAATAATACCCCTATGGACCTCTCTCAGAGTTTGATGAACCTTGTAGTAGAAGTATTGAAACACAAAAATACGATTTCAGCATATCATGAAAATTAGAATTCAAAAGCCTAAATTCTGTGTTTTGGTATCATTGAAATATGCTCTTATAGGGGAAACAGGGGGATGTGCCTTAAAATTTTAGCTCAAAATACGTGTTGTGGTGAAGCCAGCAGGACTTTTGAAAGCTTCTCTATGGCAGAGAGAGGGTAAGGGTAAGGAATGAGGGTAAGGAATTCAGCATAGAAAGCAGTATAGGAAAATATGGATATATTGAAAACCGGATGACTTCCATATTGGAATGAGTTTAATTTACCGTACAGAAATGTATGGTAAAAGCCCTTCACCCTAGTTACTTCTTAAATGAGAACTGTCCACGTTAACAGAAGAATCAGGATGGAATACTGTAATTTCTCTCTTTAAGGGGAACACACTTAATTTAGACTGTGTTGAATGTACTTGAGTGTTTTTGCATGAATGATTCACCTTTCATTAGCATTTCTGCACCTACATGTTCAAGAACTTTTACTAGATCTGATAGTAACCCCTTTGGGCTAGAACTGTAATAATGCTATTTCTTCTCCTGCCATCCTTACAGCTGCTGAGGAGGAGGGACAATGGGATGTACTGCTGGGGAGTTCACTTCTGTGGGGATTCCAGGCATCAAACAGAAGGAAGTGCAGAGTGCACACCTGCAAATGCCTTTTTCAGAGTCCCTTGGTTGAAATACTGCCAGTTGGATTGCAGCATTCTGCTCTTCCTGAGAAACTCACTTCAGTGCTTGGGCTTATATGAGATGCCTGTGCTGTGTCTGCTGCTTCACCGGAGATTTGGTGTGGGAATCAGTTGGTTTGGGTTTGTTCTTGGGTCGAGTTTCTTTTTTTTCCCACTTTCTTTTTGATTATCACCTGCTGAGTCTTTCAGTTAATTGATCAATCCGTATGCAAATTTTGAAGGCAGATGCAATGTTAGGGTGAACCTGAAGGAACTGAAAAAGGGTATGACAAAGGAACTAAATGATGCGTTGCAGCAAGACATGCTTATTTGTTTCTTAGTACTTACTGTGCTTTGTCGCTTATTTTCCTCTGTGTTTTCTGTGCTAAGTGAGACTCTTGAAATGGTCTCCATGTAGAGGCACTGACCTACTTGGGTGAGAATTTCCATTTCCGTAAAAATGTCTCTTTTCAAAACCACAATTTAGTTGATGTCATAGGAGATGAAAATAGTGTGAGATAAAACTGTCTGAAAGGTGCCACCATTTTGGTATTGGTTGGTAGGGTTTTTTGGGGCGTTTTAAAAATTATTTTAAAATCTTTTATTTAGATGTCTTTTGGGAAATATGTGCAAGCTAAATAGACATGAGACATGTTAAATAGGAAGTGTCATAACAGATAGTTTGTTTTCATTCTTGTTGGAGTTGTTTGTTTGTGTTTATTGGGTTTCTTTCCATGGAAGCTTTGTATCCCAGGGTCTTCCATAGTTTGGTTTGGTTTTTTGGGTGTTTTTTAGTATTTTTTTTTCTTTTGTATCTTTCATCTTCAGCCCTTGGTTCAGTGTTTGTGTTGGAATAAGCATTCAAGGACAGCCTAACAGAGGAGGAGGAGTTAGGGAGGTGAACGGTGGTGATCGAGCACCAAGTGATGTGTGGTTGATGCTGCGTGATCTGCTGCCGTTCCTGACACGAGGTCCCCAGCTGCCATTTCATTTCGACCCTGGCTTTATAGAGTGGAAGATAATCGGTCACTTCACTGTCAAATGTGATTTCCAGTCGGTCATTTCAGTTGGATGCAAGTTGCTGTGTGATGATGGTTTGTGTGCTGCTCTCTGCAGGCAGACTAAAGGGTTTTTTAAAGCCAGAATAAAGGGGGAAATCCACAAACACTCAAGAAGCTTTAAAATAGTATTCTTGCACTTTAGAATATAATCTAAAATGCAAAAAAGATTTACTTTATTTTCAAGGATATAATTGCCCAGCTAATTCTAGTGGAAGTTGAACTATTAACAAAAAAAAATGTTGACATGTGTGGCTGGCCTGAATTATTCTGTAGAGTCATCATGGGTAGAACTTTCTCATATTGTGTATTTTAGTTATACAGGCCTGCTTTTATAGTTTGATAACCTTCCTCCCTCTCTGCCCCTTTCACTCCCCCCATTTATCTATAATTAGTTTGGTTTTTCTAAATACTTAACGGGCTTAGTTTTCCTGTAGTTGTCTGCCTTCTGCACTTTGGCTGCCAAAGAAGTGCAGCACTAAGTGTGCTGGCTATAGCTGCTGTGTATATTGTACACTGGCTCTGAAGTCTCACAGATTTCTTTTACTAGACAATTTAAGGTTTAGTAGTGTGCCTACTACATCCTGTGCTTTGTTTTTCTTTGGAGTTTTCTTCTTTCCTCTTGGACATGCTGCCTGTAGCTCAACAGCCAGATTATGCTGTCTGCTCTTTCTGGTCTTTACAGTGCTGAGGCCTTTTGCTCTTAGATATCACACGTATTTTAGCACTATTTTTAATAAGCCAGATGGTAGTGTCTGATATGGGAAAAAAGAGGAAAGCCTAAAGCTCATTCTTCACCTGTACTCACTCACTGTGCCTTGTGAGATTCTGAGGAACAGTTGAATTAGTGCATTCAGTGGATCAATACTTGAAATTACTTATTGACTTATTCAGCTTGCTGCTAGAGACTGAAAGAGGTCCTCATTTCTTAATTGTGGTTATGCATTGAAAGGATTTTCTTTTTTTTGATCCTTTATGAAAATATTTTTTATTTTTTCTAATGTAGGCCATACCCACAGTTCACACTTGGAAATCAAGTTGTTTTCTTGCAAAGAAAGGCTGCAGCTGATGTCTGTTTGAGGGAATAGAAGTGCTCATTTCCTTTCCATCATTGCTAGACTTCTGCCATGCAGATTACAGCAGATGTTACTGACCCAGCAAATATTTTTACTTTACTTTGAATAGTGAAAGCAAAAATGTGTTCATAGATGCTCAGCTTAAGTTGAATTCTGCAAATAGATCAAATGAGTTCCTCTTTTATATTGTTATTTCCATACTTTGTTCTTTTGTTGTTTGGATGTTTTCTGTTGGTGTTTTTTTTTAATATGGATTGTGTTTATTTTAAGAGTTTTTGCAGAGAAAAAAGTCAGTGGTGAGGTACTACATATCTTAACAAGCACTCATGGATTGTAGAAGCATTATGTCATTAAATACTGCTACCTGAAGCCTCTATTTTAAGAATGCAGTAATAAAAATCATAAGTTCCAAGATGTGCAGTTGTTGTCTGAGATGTGGGAGGACAAGATGGGGAGATAGCTTGTTTTCTTTAGGTATTGCCTCCATATTGACAAGTTGAAAAAAATGCAGATTGATAAACTGTAGAAAATTTAAAAGGTTTTTGAAGATGTTGGTAAGGCCTTCTTGCAAGTTTTGGAGCCTTCTCTGTATTGATGTGGAGACTTCAAGTAACTAGCAATGTTAGAAAGAAGAAAATAAAAAGTTACCATGTCAAGGATAGAAAATAGATGGAAATAGAAGTAAACAGTGTTTATAGACCAGTCTTTATGCATAGAACCAGAAGCTGAAAAACTGGTCATACTCACAGCATTTTGGTAGGTTATTGCACAGAAAAATTGTGGCTAAATCAGAAATTCAACTCAAAGTTCTAAGGGTACTATTTTCATTATTGAAATCTTTGCTAGAGCAGGTGCAAATTCTTGTGTTTTAGCAGCACTGACATCTTTTCAAAGTAAACTGTTTATACAGAAAACTTGCCCTACGTCTAGTTACCTTACCAAAATAAATTGACACAATAGCAAATGCAAATTGTAGAAAAAAATACTGTGTTCAGAGCATGCCCCTGGTTCCAGCTGGGTGAAATGTGTGAAGAATGATCAGCTTTTCTTTTCATTGTTGATGACAGCAAACATTGCTATCATATGCTGAATGCAAAGGATATCTGCCCTTTCTAATACTGCTTTGTGTTGTGATAATCACAAAATCACAGATTTCAACAATTTTTGGGTTTTCTGTGATACTCCTGGATACTTTAAAAAGCACTATTTCCTAGGAGGTGACTAGAGGAAAAATAAGTGTTTCCTTCTCTCAGAAGTTTGATTGAGAAGCGCTAAAGCCAACTTTGATTGGAAAGGACAGTGACTCCCCAATGTCACATTGCTTTTCTGTTTGGCCTTCTATTTTCTCTCCAGCTGTCTTCATTAATATTTGCTGCTAGTTTGGCTATGTCATAAATCCTCAAAGAGTTTTCATAACATCATATTACAGGCTGTTGGTTGCTACCAATGCACAGCAGCTGCACTTAGCTGTGTTGAGTGTGAGCTGAGCTCCCAGGCACATCACAGAGGTTAGAAATGGCTTTAGCTCACCTTGGACTTCATCCTTTTGATCAGAGGGATAAGGTGTGCTCTTTTGTCAGGCACTGGACCTTAGGACAGAGACTCATTTTTTGGCCCAGATGGTAATACCTGAAAAATGGCTTTAAATTTATCATTCCTGAACACAGTCATCCCAGAATAAAGGAGAAATGTAAATTACAGTGTCTGGGCAGTAACAAAGATTATAGACTTATTTAAAAAGAAAGGTTTTTTTTTTTTTTAACAGTGATCTCCCTTAGAACTGCTTGGGAAGCCACTGATGCCTTGTTTCTCTTTTCACTCATTTGCTTTGTTAAAGCAGTTTGCTGCTGGCTATTAATTCATTGATTCAGATGATGGATCCAAAAACACCAGCTCTGCAGCTGCTTTATGTGGGCTGTGACATTTTGCTTGAGGGAGAGGTACATTAAAGCAACATTGAGTACACAGAGTGGATGCACTGAAAGTCATCTAAGGCCAAATTTATAATTGTATGGCTTGTTTTCATTTGTGCTAAGTTAGATTGGAGATGGCTGACAACTGCAGGAACTTGGAAATATTAGAAGACTTGATATAAAATGATGCTGGAATGCATCATGGGTGAATGTAAAGTGGTACATGTGGACTGCTGCTGTGCTGTATGCTCAGTGACAAGCTGTGAACATTTTTTAAAGCTCACAAATGAGGTCTCGTATGCAGTTTAGTGTCTTCAGCTCAGTGTTTCAAAGGAGTCAAGTAAGTTACATGTTGGGAATTGGTAAACGGGCCAGAATAAGAGATAGCACATGATCAGACTTTGGATCTGTGTTTTGCCTCTTAGATACTGTGTGTAGCTCTTGCCTTGGCCTCTTCAGAATTGGAGTTATGTAAGAGCAGCAGGAGCAGCCAGAGACATGAAATGGCTTCTTTTGAATGCAGTGTGTTAGATGATTGGGGCTGTTTTCCAGTGAAGATATTACTGTGCAACAGTTAAGGTAACAGGAGGTAATTTAGAAATGATAGCGTCCTCCTCTTTACAATGTACAGAGGGAGTCTGTGCTACAGGGACTTTTGTGGATACTGTTCTTGTGATTATAAGACGAATGTGTGTGGAAGAGAAATTGGTCAAATGCTGTCTAAGTGAAGAAATACTCCCATCCTAAATGCTTGCGAGGTAGATCTTTGGTGACTGTGGAGGTGTTAAGAAAAACATTGCTCTGTTTATTCTGCTGTATGTGCTACCTTAGATATATGTTTCTGGCCACTGTTAAAGGCAGGAACTTTCTTGTGACCCATGTGGCTGTTCTTGCTGGATGATAGGTTTTGAAATAGAACTGCTTTTGTCCAGGGAAGGAGGCCCTTGGGTGCACTTGGTGAACTAGTGCTTGATGATGTTCCCTTCTTTCACAGTTTAAAGCAGTGACGTGCAACATGATCACCTGATAGTAATATAGTACTGAAGGTGGTTGATACTAAAATCTTTGGGTACTGGGACTGCAGTGGGATCTGCAGCATTAGTTGTATTCCAGCCCATACAGCTTGCTCCAGTTCTGCCGCGTATGCATCTGCCTTCCTCCCAAAGCAGAGGGAGCTACCTCCCAGAGCATCTTGTGCTACCTTTCTGCAAGGCACAGATAAGGACTGGCATTGATCAGCAGTGCTTTGCTTTTTTGTTCTCTCAGAACAGCAGCAGTGTACCCAATGTGCTGAGCTGTTATGGCTCTGGATGCTGAAAGAACATGAAGGGGGCTGTAAGAAGAGAAAGCTTATATTGCATGAGGTTGAAAAGCAGAAGGGGACTTAAGTACCACTTTGAACTGCAGTTTCCATCACAGTGTAAAGTTTCTAAAAATGGCTTCAGACTCTGGGACTATGGGATTGATTAAAAATTAGATATTAAGGTGTGGAAGCATCTTAACTGCTAGCCTAGAATTTGCTATTAAGGTTTTTTTTTATTTTTTTTGGTATCAATGTCTTGAAATACTCAAGCATGGGAAGATGTTTAGTGACAAACAAAAGATCTTTGTGGTACAGCTTTGTATTTAAGGTACTGTAAATGGTATGTTTCAGAACTGTTGTAGACCTCTTGTCATGCACAGAGTTAGATGTTGTTGAACAGACACTTAACTTGTGCTCCCTACTTTGTTCTTTATTTTCTGGCTGTTGAACCATGACAATTGTGCCCAAGGTTGCAGCAGTGCTCTGATGCTCAGTGTTGCAAATGAAGTGAATTGACACTGTTCACTGAATGTATAAAGTGACTTAGAAATACAGAATCCTGGGAGACATTTGCTGTGATGATGACTTTGATCTTTGTACCTTTTCCAGACTCAAATAAAGATACTATGCAATAGCGTGGTGAAATGAGATTGCATATTCTAGGGAACACTTCAGAAGAAACACCCTGAACGCATTACAGGTTCAGGTAGCATATGGCAAACAAAAAACATATTGAATAACTGAAGTAAAAAGAGCTATTGTATCTGTATTGATCATTAAATGGCTGGAATTCATGTTGTATGTTACCATATAAGTAAGTTGTCTTATGTATAATCCAAACTAATTTAAGGTTACTAACAATATAAATAAAGGAGGTCTGCAAGAAAGCTGAAGGGGGAATTTTAACAAGGGTATGAAGTGAGAAGACAAGGGGAAATGGCCTTAAACTGACAGAGGATAGATCCAGACTAGCTACGAGAAAGAAATTCTTTATTGTGAGGTGGTACGTTGGTGCCTCACTGATGAGGTACTGCAACTGATTGTCCAGAGAGTTGGGGATACCCCATCCCAGGAAGTGTTCAAGGTCAGGTTTGTTAGGGCTTAGGGCAAACTGACCTAGTGGAAGATGTCCATGCTCATGACAGCAGGTTTAGAAGTACACGTTCCTCAAGGTCCCATCCATCCCAAACCATTCTGTGATTCTGCTTAAAATGCTGCATACTGAGCATATGGGGATGGAAAATACTTTGGGTTACTTTGGGGTTACTTTGATCAAATGTAAGTAACTTTTTCTTCTTTTCTTTCTCACACTGCCCTTGTTCCTCTCTCTGGATTGCGGCTGCACCTGTATGGACTCGTTGCTGCAATGGTTCAAATTCGTCATCTTACTGGACTACCTCTGGATGTATCCTCTTGATATCTTCAATCCTGAAAATGATGGAAATGTGTTGTTTACAAAGTAGCTGTAAGTATTACTTTGATGCAGTTGTTTTACAGCTAATTGGGAATAGAAGAAGCACTAGGGTTTTAGTGGATGAGCTAAAATTGAGCTTAGGTAGCAGCTGGTTGAAAATTGAGAAGAGATAAAAGTTAAGGGAAAGGAATTGTAAGTATCAGAAACATGAGATCTCATTTGGCACCATGTTCAAGACAATGGAAGTCGATTCTTTTGCAAAAAAAGGTACTAAGTTCTTTTAAAAGCTGTTGCAGGAATTGAAGAAAGTCAATTCCTAATTTGTTTTGGTCTCTTTAGACGTAGCAAGTTATGAACAAAGGCAACCATTTAAAAACCAGTATGTTGAAATCTTCAATTTTAATTGGTACACCAGAAATCTGAATCTGGCATCCAGCTGCAGTTTTTTAAAAGGCTCCTTCCTGTGGATGGCAAATGTTCACATTAAACACAGCATCAATGGCTAGTGTGGCATTTCATACATCTTCATCTTTCTGGTTACTGCCATTTATATTTCATTATCTAAAAATGTGGATGTGATTAATGTAGACCCTCTTAGTAGAGCAAACAACCCCAAAATTGCCATCTTATTATTTTTTAGCATTTCGTACTCAGTGATCTAAAGGTTTGTAGGGGTAGAACTATCCTAATTGTAGAGCTCTTTATAAAAGGGAAGGGAAAAGAAATAATTTTTGTTCAAAAGAAGAATTATATGGTAACCCATTTTTTTAAGCAAAAGAATTAGCCAATGAGGGGGTGAACTGTTTCTGGTAAGCATGACACACATTAAAAGGTATGTAGATACTAAAAAATGCAGGTGGTTGACAAGTAGAACTATTAGGAGTGTCTGACTGTGATTAGATATTTCATATCTGGTAGGATGAATAGGAGTTCCACATCCTTAATGGTTATTAAGGACCTGCACTGTTAAGGAGCTCTTTAATATCTTAAAAAGCTCTGACCTGCATGTCATGTAATATCTCTAAAGCATTGGCTTCTGCTCAGAGTTTTAGATTGTGATAAATTCCATTCCTTACATGCAGTAATGGATTGGAAAATTAAAACAAATATTTGGATTTTAAATTCCTGGGTGTTTTTTAAAATATTTTAGAACCTTTCAGATGAGGTTATGGCTGCACCAAAGGCTATATTGAAACAAAAAGCTTCTTTTAAAAGAAGTTCCTTGATGACTTGATGCAAAGATTTCTACATTTAGGGAAGTAATAACATTTCTTGCGTTATGAGTATGAAAACTTGAGCCTCTAACTTAGTCTTTGCAATGATATAGCTTTGTTTGAGGTTAATAGTTCATTTGCCAAATGGAGAAATCGGTTGGGTGACTTAAAGCAGAGTCCATTTATTGACTAGTGCAGTTGGACTGCCAAGAGGTTAGTTCTTCTTGCATTTAATACTTCAAAGGTAATTGTGGTTTTATATCCTTGCTTTAATTAAAGAAATATTTTTAATCTTAAAATTCTGTGAGTTATTACTGCAATGAACCTAGTCTGTCAGTTTTGGAAAAAATTTCAAGATAAACGAGTTAACCTTATACCAAACTTAAATTAATCATACTGTATCTCATACAGATAAGTTCTCAGGCAAGAGTGCCTGTAGTAGAAAATTCTTTTACAGATTATTTTTTAGAATTCCTCTATGCTTTTGAAGATAATTTTAGGGAGTGGGATTTAAACTTGCAGACAGCATTTCAGCTGTGTGGATATGTACAGCTCTCTTAAACTCTGAAACTGAGGCAGTACCACCGTCACATGACACCCTCTCAACTTTGCATGGACAAAAAGCTTAAAGGCTGAAATCATTGCTCCATGACAAGCACGGCCTTGTGGTGCTTTAAGTAGACAGTTGTCTTAAGACAGTGTTTTCAGTTTTTCAGATCTGTTTGTAAAATAATTAAATTGTCCTGTCTTGTAAGACAATCCTCTGAGCTGCTGTGTTAATAAACAAGCAGTTGTAGGCTTGTGCTGGAAGAGTAGTGCCAAGGTAGCACAGTTGAGCTTTGGAAGATTGCTGGGTCTAGTTTAGTGAGGAGGAGGCATTTTGAGCACCTCCAGTATTTTCATTAATGTCGTGAGAAGAAGGGCTGGCTAACATCCAGAATTCTTCTCTTCTTTCTCAGTAGGCACTATTTTGGGTAAGGTTTTCAGAGTACAAGGCAACTCAAGTTTTGCCTGTATGGAGAGTTTGTTGCAAGATGTGCTGCATTGGTGTAAGTCTGGGTGTAACAGGAAGGCCTCCAGTTGTGTGACACAGAAGCAGAGAGGTCGGGTTGGTTTCCATCATGTTGAGGCAGTACCACCATGACATGGAAGTACAGGAAAGGTGCATTCATACTGCTGGCCTGTGTTTCAAATGGGCATTAGTTCCAAGTTGATGGTGTTTTAATTTGTTTGCACTTGCACCCTTGTGGTTGTACAAATAGTCAAAATATGGCAATTGTATTTGCTCAAAATACTCCTAGTGTGGCTGAGTTGTGCCAGTTTTTTGGCGATCCAGTAAAAAAATTATTTTGTATTTTTTTGCTGCAGTTCATTGCACTGTCTTGAATGTAGATGGCTTGGGTTATTGAGAGGTTGAGTACATAGCACTTTTCTACAAATGTGAAAAGGAATTGAACATTTCAATAACTAAGAACACAAGCAAACTAAAAAATTACGTGCTTTCCTTTTAACTTCTTTTTCCTAAATATCTCTTGCTTTAGCAACAGAAGAACCTTGAAGGGTATGTGGGGTTTGCAAATCTTCCGAATCAAGTTTACCGAAAGTCTGTCAAGAGAGGATTTGAATTCACTCTCATGGTAGTAGGTAAGTTTCTTTGCTTCGGGTGTTGATCGATAGAACTGTTTTGACGTAGTTCTTAAAGTCTGATGATGATATAAATCTGCTTTGCATGATCTCAGGAGAAAACATGGATCTTCCCCTGCTAGACTGATAAATCTAGGTTGGTTAACAAGAACATGTCTGGTCTGCAAGTTGATGAGGAGATGAATCAGTGATGAGAACTGTATAGTTCATACAGTCTTAAGAAAACAGTTCAGTGTGGATCTGGTCTAAAATGCTACTTGCAGGTATGATAGAAGTAATTTGAACTTGATTTTCATTTGAATAAAAAGGAGAACTGTTTTTATGATTGAGTGCAACAGGGCAAACTTGGTACATAACCAGGCAGTAGGATCTAGTCTATCCTGCACTTCTGTGGCCACAAAACTATGCTACAAAATCAAAGCTTTAATTTAAACAAACCTTTCTAGTTTGTATGGTTGCAAAGAAAACCAAATATAAACAGTTTGTTCCCTGTGGACTACAGAAAATGGGAAATTTTATTTGATTTTAATGAATAGTACCATTCAGAACAGTTTGTTTAGGCTTCAGTGATGACCCAAATTTGTCATCTTTCATGCTAGGAAATCTAATTTCTTTCTTTTTTCTTGCTCTTTTGTGTACTTCTATGATAATAGACTGTTAGTAAAGTTGGGTACATTTGTGTGTAACTGATGCTACTGGATATGAGACTCAGTATGTTCATGGCATGCTCATCAGCGAAATAATAATAGTAATAGTTTAGAAAGTGTTTTATAATGGCCATCTGTCACTTTGTTATCTAGCTTTATCTTTTGTAATTTGGCTAGCTTGATAGTGCTTTGTTTTGTCATCAACACAGAGGGTATCTTGTACAGACTGTGTGCACGTAGCGTGTAACATAATAGTACTATTGACAGAGTTAGGAATCAAGGGCAAATGGGTGCAAACTCATTGTACAGGTCATGTGTATTTTTCATTTGATTACAAAAGTGAGCTAGAATTTTAAAATTTGAGGGTTGCTTTTTTCTTTTGGAACTTGATGACAGTTTCCCTTATAGTTTAGCATCCAAGAGCATAATTCATTATTTGCTACAAAACTGTAAAGTCTAAAGTAAAATTTCGTTTTCTGCTATATACAGGTAATAAAAAGGAGCAAGGGATGAAATTGTCCTCATAAGTGGTAGATGTAGGGATGGGTTAGAACTGGAGAAAGTCTGCAAAATTACCTCAGTGTTCTCTTGTTTCCCTGTAGTATAATTTAAAGCAATTACAGTTAGGAAAGCTGTAGAAGATTGTGACCCTCAAGAAGAAAAATTAGTCCAAAATTAGATTGAAAATGAGATGCTGACTAGTTTTACTATTTTTGTGCTTACTACTAAGACTTCATTTGTTTGCATGGAGTATTATGCCACTGTCTGGAAGCTTACTAGGAGAGGTGGCAGTATTTTCCTAAGTTAAAAATGCCACTAATTTTCTTCTGACCCCCAGGTATAGAAATCAGATTTAAAGTGAGTGTTTAAACAAAATGACGACTGATCTTTTCCTACTCTGGGGACATTTTGGGAGGGGTAGGGTAGAGAAATTACTTTGTTTCAAAGTTAAGTGCCTGGTAATAGTATGCCCTGAAAAAATGTGTTTGTATTTAAATATGAAGATTAAATAGTTTGTGTATTACTGATCACTTGTGTTGGTAAACACTGTAATGTAATCTGCAAATAGCTGTATTCATCCTATAAGGTAGTGTACTCTGATTTGATTTGAGATCAGTAGTAAAGGGAATTATCTATAATCTACTTGGTAGAGTTTAAAGTTAGAATGTAGTGCTTATCTGTGTATGGTCAGTGCTGGAAAAATAAGAGTACTGGATGTATTATCTCTTGGAGATTATCTAAAATATTCTGTTGCTCTTCCTACTAGTAAGAGTCGTGTGCATGGCTACCTTTTACTGCAGATTACTGCAGCTACTGATCTGCTGGTTCTGCTTTCTTTGGAGGTGCTTGGTGTCAGTGTGTTACCTATTTGTTCTGAAAGGAAAAAAGAGAAAAGCAATACTTGTGGTTGCTAAACAGGTACAACAAACAAAACAAATCATGTTTGGGATCTGTGATCTGCATCCAGCTCTCTTCAGATGTCCATGTGGCTTGATATTGCAGCTAATGCAGTTGTATGGAAACTGTTTTCCTGTTGTATATTTAGTCTGGAATTATCAGTTAAACTTAATAGATATGCATAGTGTTATATCTAGCTTTTTTGTCTTTGGAATGTGTAGTATGAGAATTCACCAGAGCAGTGTTTGGGGAGAATTTGCCAGTATGGTTGTTCTGTTGTGTGTGTTTCTACTGCCGTAGAAACAATTCTGGATTTAACAATGTAAGATTTTGTGACTGAGCAAGTGCAAGTACAGCATCAAACAGATCTGATGTTCCCAGTAAGAATTTTTGCAAGGAAGTAGATCCGTTTTGCAGAACATTTCCTGTGCCTAAACTGAGAATGTACTCCACAAAACACACATTTCCCCAGTTATTGTCATTGCCCTGGAATGATGGAGCTGCCCATAGCAGTGTGTGGTGGTTTCCTGCTCTTCTTTGTGCCAGTGAATTTGGAGAGTGGGCTTTTAAGTGTGGGCATGCATAAGGCATGCAAGTAGTTGTTGAATAGCCTACAGAATGGTTTCTGGAGAATTTTTCTCCTCCTGAGCTAAGTTGGTTGGTGGCATTGCTTTGGACCCATGTGGACTCTTGCTCTTTCAAGTCAGGACTTGGTAGGATTGATGTATTTGAGGCTTGTAATGTTAGTGAGCTCTTTTCTGTAACTGTAGTTGTTGATTTCCAGGTGTTAAGGTGTTTACATTAAATATAACTAAGGGGTGAAGTGATTATGAACTACACACATACAAGTACAAAAAGAGGATGTCAAAATACCTTTTTTATATCAAATGTTTTAAGAATCATTGAAAATGTTTTAAGAATAATTTAAGAAGTAAACCTTAATAGAAACTGGTGTTACTCTATAATATTTACCCATAATAAACATTTTGACATTTCTATCTCAAACAGTTTGTTTTCTCTAAATTGTATTGATTCTTTTGTTAGTGTTTATAAACTGTTCTTGAGAAACTGAAGACTGAGATAGCCCTTTGTTTCCCTTATTAATCAGTTTTCATTGATTTGTCTTTCATCTTCATGAGACAATTTCATATTAGTTATATTCTCAAGCAGTAGTTATCATCATGCTGTTTTTGCAACAAGTTGGTTTTGCAGAATGAAAACTCACAAGCACCTCCTCTGAGGGCATGACATAAAGTGAGCAGAAACATACATTTAACTGAGCTTCATTCTTGATGCTTTCAAAATAAGATATATAATAGTGGTTTAAAGCAACTGATTCTGCATCTGAAGCATTAAATCTCAGCAGGGGAAAAAATGTCAAGTTTGCCTTGGTAGCCTGCTTCCTTCTCTTCAAGTATCAGATAGTTGTTGAAACACTTGAGAACCCGACATAAATATTTAGTCTGTCTGAAATCCAAAGAGTATTCTCTGTATTTTTCTGGTGTACGGGTTTTTTGGAGGAAAGTACATGTTTAAGTCAGATGCTTAAGAAAAGAAAACTTCCAGAAGTAATACGACTGTGGTTAGTAACTTACAATTAAAGCAGGTCTTAATTGTGGAAATGTAGTTCTATCTGTTTGTTAATATTATTACAGTTGCTTAAGTAGTGGGTGTGTTCTTTAGTGTATATGAGGTGTGGAACAAATAGTTATTTTTCAGTGTGTCTTCCTTCTAAACACTGAGTCAGGAAATCCCTCTTTTGTTGTCCTTGTATTGAAATGACTCTGGTAACGAGGTTTGAACCAACACCCAACTAGATGCAAAATCATAATTCTCAACAATTCCTTTCTCCTGTAGACCTTATGTATTTAAGAATATGTGTTGTAGTGACTTTTCCTAAAGCTGTATATGTCAAAGTATTCAGGCTTCATGAGTCACATTAGAAGTTGAACTTTTAAGTTTTGGACTTTTTTTTTAAAGTCATCTGATTTCCAAAGTTCAGAACATTTACAGTTGAGTGGCTTTCCAGAGCACCTTTCTACACAGTTCCTAGTTCTTGAGCAACTGTTGGGTGGCTTTGACTTTGAGAGCTGTTTTGAAACCTCTCCTGTAGTAAATTGCCTGTTTTGTTTCCAAATTGTTCTTTAGCCTTGTAGATCACCTCTGGATTACAACTCAAAGGAAAATGCTATGCAATATTGTTGGAGTGCTTCATTTGTAATTATATGCATACTCAAGTGTTTTGGTTTAAACACGGTTTTTTGGCATGGATGCAAATAAAAGGACTGTATTTTGCAAGACTTGAAGTTGCATTAAAGAAGCAGCACACCCTGATTTTAAAATGCTTTTATTGTTCACTGAAGAAAGCTTGGACTGGTTTAATGCTTGTATCTTCTGGTGATGGATCATGTTCTGATTAGAATTACCCCCTTCACTTTTTCTCTTTCTGAAGCAATTTATTTATCAAGCCAACCAGTGGTACCAAGACGCTCAGCTGCTCGTAGATACTTATACTTTACTTGCAGTCAATTTTAATGCCAGGAACAAAATCATTTATCACAGGATAGGAAGAATAATTAAATGAAAAGTAACTTGTGTGTGGGCAGTACAACTAAGTAGGAACAGTTTTGGGATGTTGCGAGTTCTTGCTGATCTGCTGTGATTTGAAATGCTCCTAGTTAAGGTTTCATTCGTGTGTCTAGTACCACAGTATCTGAGTAGGATTTGGCCTTTGGTGTGACCTTCATTATCAGGCTGCTTAGGATCCTGCCCTGCCGGTGCTGAGTGTGCAGTGCCTTGTGCATGCAGTCAGGGGAGTACAGTCTCATGTTCAGGACTGGAGTAGCATCCTCTGGTTTTTACAAAAAAATGTGATGGAGAAGAACTAGCAAGATTTCCTGCAGGTATCCTGCCTCCATTCCCCCTGTAAGTTCACTTCTTCGGAATACCTGAATTCCTCTGGTTCTCTCATCCTCTGAAAACTGCTGTGTGCCATTGTATATGTTTGGCTGCAGCTTGTTTCGGGCTACTTGCACGGCAACTCCCTGTGTGGTACTGCTGTACCAGTGGGCTGGGGCTGGGTTAGACAGCACTCCTCCAGTTCTCAGGGTACTTTTCCTATAAAGAAATGTTGGTCTGTGTTCAATTGTTGTGGTATAGCGGAAATAGCTCCTTAAGAAAACTATATAAAAAATAAAATTAAGTTGCAGGGATTCTGTTCACTGGATTATGAGGTTTCCTGAAGTATACGTGTAGAAGAGGTTGTTTTTAAGGTTACAGAATTCTTTAAAGAAGTAACTTATTGTATTCCACTGATGCCTACTAAGTATAAAAATTGATGGCTGAATACTTTAACATGTGCTGGATGGGGATGCCAAAGCAAAATAGGTTGAATGTAGGAGAATTGGCAGAGGTAAAACCAAAGGAAATTGGAAACCAGTGGAATTCAGAATGGAGCCAGTGTATGTCTACAGATGACATGCTCCTCTGGAGTAATTGCTGTTTTGGAGTAATGCCTCATCAATAGCCTGTCACTCCTTTTTGTGGAAAGAGGTTGATAAGAAATTTTTGAGAGGGCAGAACAGATGAATTCTGAAAGTTTTTAATGAAGAATAAGTATCTCTCCAAGATGTGAAAGATGAGTAACTTAACGGTGAGTTTATTGGCCTGCATGTTTTTCCAGTGAGTTACTTTCAGATGAGTGCTTGAAGTACATACTTGTGTGAGTACTTGCCTTCAGTTAGAAAAATCTATTCTCATACTTTTTTGTTGGTTTATGGATGGATTTTTTCTTATTTTTCCCCCTCTTTCTTTTGTAATGCAGTGAACTACAGTTGGCAACATACTTGCTTCTCTTGCCTCTTTTGTAGTAGTTTGCTGTTCCTTTTTTCTGTTGCTGGGGAAAGAAACCTGCACAAAGTCCACAACCTGATGAAAAAGAGAAACTTTTTACAGTGGCTTATTGTTGAAACTTATTGTTAGGGGAATTCAGTTAATCTACCTATTTGAGCTTATCTATTTCAAATACTTCCACAAGTTGCTTATAGCATAGTGGCTTTTAATCACTCAATAGGAAAAAACCCCTTAATTTTTGTTAAGCTCATTTTAAACATTTTCCTCTCTGTGCAGTGGCTTAAAGGTTTTAATGAACAGAAGTAAAGTTGGCATTTAATAGGATTGATCTTGAATTCTCATTTTTTAATTGTTTGCAATTACAACATTAATTGGAATTGTAGTGCTTACTGGATAACTTCTAAAGAGCCTTTGGATTTTTGTTTTCTTATTAAGTGTTTGGATGCAAAGCTTCTTGAGTAGATTACATGAAAGCCAACTACAGTAGGGTACTTCTTATTGGATATTTGCTGTTACGTGACTCAAAGTCTGACAACTAACCTTAAAGTACCAAGTATTAGTATATTAAAATATTGCTTGGAAAAATAAAATATTTTTGTAAAGCTTTGGTGACTGTAAAGATAATGGTCTGTAAACATAATCTGTTTCTCGTGTGGCAGTATTTTGGTCAGATCCTAATTTATCTATTAAAATCCTTTGTTTACTGGCAAAGGTTTTTATGGGAAGAGACTTGTATTTCCAAATGTGTGGATGTGAACCCATAATTTGGCAAAAATCTGCCTGTAATCTAAATGGTGTTTATTTTTTTTAAGTGATGGTTCTGTTGCAAACAACTTTTTTTTTTTCTATTCCTTATATTGTTTTCTTGTCAGTCTCCTTAAAAATGCTGTGAATTATTTTACTGGGTCTCATCTCTAATAGATGAATTCAGGAAATTTATAAAATCATCTAATGAGAGACTATGCTCTGCATTGTTCAGGTGTCGTCTTCACTTTTGAAGCTTCATGGATTTTTTTGGTGGTTCCCTACATAATTAATCCTGTCACAGTACTAGGTGTCTTCAGACCATCTTTGATGTGTTCCTAACTGCATAAATGCTTTTTTCCTGGTGTTTTTTCTTCACCTACCTTACCATTTCTTTATTTCTAAATAAAAATGTGCTTGCTCATCTTACACATCCAGATACGTGCCCACACGCGCACAAACACACAGTTACTCTGTTGATTTTTAATTTTTTTGTAGTAAGCTGTGGGATTGCATTTTATGGAAATGGTTTGCTCTGGCTCACCCTTGGAAAATGTACGGTTTATCCCAAGTCTGTACCCTCCCTGCAGTATCGTGTATCTGTAACCTCATTGGCTGGAGAATGTTACCGCGCCCCTTTGAACCTCTGTGATAAGAATGCTAAGGCAGAAGGCTCTGCCCCTCTTGCCCCTCTACCCCTGGAGGCCTCCTGATGCTCCCTTTCCCTCTCCTCCCTTCCCCCCCTTCCCCTCTCCCTCAGTGAATAAACCCTCACCTCATCAGCACCCCACCGGCGTCTGAGTCTCCTTGCCTGCAAGCCCGGGAACACCACGACCCCAGAAGACCCCGGGGGTCTCCGGGGGGCACTCCCCGGGGACCCCCCATAAATTTAAACAACAACAGTAAGCTTGTTCATTAGATGAGATCAGCATTTGGACCTGGTCCTTGCTCCTTTAATGACAGGTTTGTAGGTCACAATTTAGCTGAAAAGAATGCATCTGGCATTTTGATATTAGAATAAGGATCATTAGTAATGAGTGAAATTAAACACATCTTAGAGAAGGTACCAAACTAATGAATGTTTTATTTCTTAAATTGATTATCACGTGGGCAGCACTTATTTTGATGCTACTCAGCAGATTGTCCTGAGCTATCAAGTGCAGAAGCAGGGTGTGAACTAAGTGTCGCTCATTTTGTAAGCAGTGACCCCTTAGAAGTCACATTAACACTGTTTCCAGTTCCTTAGCCCGGGATAATCAGCTATCAGGATACTGCAGCACTGGTTTTGAAGCCATCATTGCTACAAGCCCAGAGTGAGATTCAAAGTAGGAGCCAATTTTTTGTATAGATAAATATGCTGTATAAGTTAAAAACTGCTTCTCATTTCTTGTTGACTGAAAATGTTAGTCTTGCTTGCTGTATCAAGAAATGCTGACAACTTTTTTAAGGAAAGTTTCATATTGTAACCCAAGTGATATTCTTGGATGGAGTATTTGTGGCCTAAATACCCAGTTGTAGTAAAGCCCATGTGACTCATTAAATGGGATTCAATATGATTGTTTTCCCTCTGGCTGATTTTACAGCGGTCAGTTCAGATCTTCCTTGTCAATCCATTTGAAACAGTTAGTTTTTCTTCCATTTCCAGTATTTTTCTTTATGTAGTATGGCTGTTATATGCAACTGTTTCATTTTGGGTTTTGGATATTTTTCTGTTGAGATTCTGAGCACTTTTACTGATAGAGTTAATACCATACTCCTGTCTTGAATTTCTCTTATTAAGGAGAATGAGCATCTTCTTATAATATTTTTCTCACTTCTTGTGGTGTATCTGATGGTATTTTCCAGTAATTTTTACCATAATACAATACTTAAGACAGACTATTTAGATTTATCAGTGGTTGGAGGAGAGAAAGGCTGCTGAAGCTGACTGTTTTGTCAAATTACCTTTTTCTGTTTGAGTTCTTGTCGTCTTTTACTTTTATCCTGATTTTTCTCTTTAGGTGGTTTACCAAGAGCACAAATTTCAGAACTCCTACACTCTATCTTGGAATACTGCTAAGTTTCTGACAGTATTGATTTTTAAGCTATGTTAAGTTTGTAATAATGCCATTTGGTGTAGTTCCTTCCCTCTTGAAGGAACTACTTGTTAAACTTGAAGTGGAAGTTTTCTTTTGAGGGTCCTGGTTTCTCAATTTCACAGTCACTTCTAGCTTTTTATCAGTGGAACTTTGGTTTTGGTCAAAGATGGAACCTTAAGCCAGAATTGCACTGGTATCTTATGACTGGAACCATGTGTCTGTCAAAGTTAATGCAAAGGGAATCATTCTGGTCCTTCTGCTCATGAAACTTCTCCTGTGAAGGATAAACAAATGTGTTTCATGGGGTAGAGGCTTCTCAGAAGGGCAAAAATGATTTGTGATTCAAGGAAATTAAACTCAGCCTTCTGTGGAGTGGGACGCAATGCAGTGGAAGGACACAGATAAATGTGGGCTGGATAAAAACATCAAGTGTCAGTTCTCACGGCATCTGGCTCTGCTGTTTTATTGCTTGGGATATGTGGTGTTGCTTTCTGTATAAGGTGACAGCTTGCGTTTTTGAAAAAGAATCTGGAGCATTCCCAGGTGACATTTCAAACAGCTTTTAAAATAAAAATTTTGAAGTCTGAGGTCATTACATGTTGAATTTTGAATTTATGGGCTAATCCAGAGTTGCGGATTCATTTTCTGTTGCTCAGATAGTGGAAAAATAGTAATTCAGTGGTCTGAAGTGGAAAGAAGTTATATGTCTGTGGAACACGAATTTTCAGTACAGGATCACAAGCATTGTGTTAAACTGAACGACTGAGAAACAAACCACTACTGAAGTATATAACTATCAGATAAGCAGTTGCTGATGCTTGATAAGCTCAAATGGCATGGAGTATCAAAGGGCATTCACTGCACACATCCATCGGTGTTTCTTGCCTTCATGCACATTGCCTGTGTCTTCTGTCTTTCAAGATAGAAATATTATGTGTTGTATTCACAAACATGGTAGGGAGGAATCTCAGGAATATTCCAAGTTTGGCTTGTGCAAGATGTGAATGGTTCACCTGTGATATAATAATCTGGTAAAGAGCTATCTCCTTGAACCCTACGTTGTAAATCTGTAAAACATCTACTTTCTCTCTGTGTTAAACTGTGATCCATTAATTTACCTTCACATCTACATGATTTTTCTGATGACAAGATACTGTTGAAGTTTCTGTCCCATTCTGCAGAGTTTAAAGGAAGCTGTAGGTTTTCTGAGAAAAAACTTTGTCCCAAAAGTCAACAATTCTATTTTACCATCTGTTCTTCCTTGGTTTGATGAATGAGACAGTTTATTGTCAGTTTCTGGTTATTTTTTGCTCTACTGTTTTCCTTATTAGCTATTTTCATCTGACATTGATGAAGATTATTTGGTTTGTTTTCTTTTTGTCATCCCAGAATATGCTTTACATGACATTGGCACAGTCTTTCAAAGAGGCCTTTGAGCAATTCATGTAATACCCTGCAGTAAAAATACCCTCTCTTCACGTAAGACTGAATAACAAAAATAACACAAGGGGATTTTTAAGGACCTGAAGACAAGTTTTCTTGGCTTTTGGATGAAATGTGATAGTGCTTTGCTTGATGCATTAGCAGTATAAAGCCATGTTCAAATTTATTGTAACTGTTTTTAAGGGAATGTCCCTTCTTTTAAGGGGATATCCCTTTCTGTCTCTTTGGTCAGCAGATTCCAACCTTGTACCTCCAGACTTTGGGCCAAAGACTTGGGGAATGTAGAAACCTTTTGATATTTGCACAGGTTTGTGACTAACCATTCTTCAGTGCTCTCAGCAATGGTAGTTATGAAAAGAATTCATATAATTTCTTTACATAGGTCCAGTGTATGAGGCTCCTGGCTCTAAAGAAGCCACAGGTAACCTTGTTAGTACGAATCTTCTCATGCAGAAAGAAGTAGCTTTAAACAAAATCACAGCCACCTGGTTTCCATGTACTCTGAAGCCTGTGAGGGAACTGGTGCAGAGGTTGGTTTGAGCAGGATAAAAGAAGCCACTTGTCCCACACCCCACCTATGTTCCATGGCAGCATCATTTGTGGCACGTAAGTGAAACTCCAGAAAGTCAAACCTTGCAGAGCATGATCTTGGTTGCTCTTTCAAAACTCCTCCTATATGTAGTTTATTGTATCAGTAAAAATAGTATTTTACATTTGTTTCTTCTGTAAAGTTGTGCTGGAATTTTTCAATTTTTATTCTATTACTGTCTTTCAGTATGTAAAATTTTTATTATTATTCAAGGATATAGATTGTCTTTGTTTGGAAAGACAGATATCTGTCAGGGAAAGCTGGAGCTCCCCTGGGAATGGAGACTGTAAGCCCCCTGCCTCCAATTATTATAATTTTGAAATTAGGGGCTTTCAGGCTAAGATACGGGAATAGGAATAACAGTTCTTTACTAGGAATATTAAAAATACAAATGCAGTAGTACAAAAAAACAAACAAGCAAGTAAACAAAAGTCCTGGAAAACCCTGATGGAGTCAAGAGATATGACCTGACACCCTGTTGGTCAGGGTGTTGGAAGCAGTCCAGATAAATTCTCCTGGAGTAACAGATGTTGTTCTGTGGAGTAGAGATGATCCAGTAGAAAGGTGGTGGTGAGATGGATCCAGTCTTCCTCTGGGAATCCAGTGGAAAACAGGCTGCCTGGTGTTCCTACATCTCAGTTTTTATCTTGATAGAAATGGTTGGCTCCCCCCTCACCGGGTGGAGCATCTCACAATGGGATGATGTAATGTGTCACGTCACTGATGAGCCTTAATGGCCCATTAACAGAAGATATCCCCCCTGGAGGGTGGACAGTGGTGAAAGAGATAAGAAACACTGCCCCACCTGGTTTTAACAGCTGGCCTATTATCAGAAGGCCAGCCCCCTCCCCCCTGGAGTTACAAGAGATAAAGAAAAACACCTCCCCAACTGCTTTCAACAGATGAAATAGAATACACCTTTTTTTTTTGTTACATAACCCAAGACAAGATTGCCTCCTATTTCTTCCTGAGCAACTGAAAATAAAAAACTAAACCAATGGCCACTGCAGGGCAACGTTTTCTTTCTGTGATTTTGCAAGATCAGTATCAACTTCTGCTACAAGACAGGTAGACCTTAATCCAGTAGTGCACCGTGCTTACTAATCCACTTAATAGACTAACACTGTCTAGTGGTTGGAAAACTGAATCCCTGTTCTTAAGAAGAAAAACATGCTGTGTTTCTGAAATACTGTTCTTGCTCTGTACAATTTGATCCTTTTAGCCACTGTTGTTTAATAGTAAAGTCATTCTATGATCAGATACTTTTTAGTGACTGCAGAGAAATTAGTTGAGACCTGGACGATTGGGCCAGATTTTAGCTTTAAATATTTGTCAAATTGAAACAATTTGACTTGAATTACCACACTATTTCAGTCTACAATAAGTAAAAGGGTGTAATTTTTATACACTGTTTGGCTGTGGTTTGAACGGAGGACAGTGTCCAAAATTTTATTTGACTGTGAATTTATCTGCTTTAGTTGATTTATGTCAGATGGCAATCATTCAGATAGCTGAATAAAATAAAACTGACTCAGAGGAAGTATTTTATGAGCTTTGCAGATACTTGGACTGTTTGAGGTTCTACTTAAAAATAGTTTCTGCTTTAGTAACAGTAAATGCATTTATTCTACAACTGGATGCATAACATTTTTATATACCTGTCTAATTAGAAAGGAGTTGAAACCTACCATTCAAGGTAGCAGCTGTGCTATGTAATCAACAGACAAACTTCTAGGCGTTGTGTGTGTAATATAGATATATTCATTCTCGTTCCCTGTTTTGGCACTCATCTGAAGTTTTCTATTTGGTTTTTTTTAATAAATAAACTTCATTTATGAGAAGTAATTTGCTTTTAGGGCACAGTAGAGTGTTCTGATTGTATTTCTAGTGGCTATTAAATGGTGTTGAGTAGCTGACTTAAGACCAGGCAAAGATACAAACAGCAGGATAAGTAGGAAATCAGAAGGAAGATCATCATAATGACAGTAGCTGAAATCATGTCATGGTACTAATTTGGAGAAAACAGCTCTCTGTAAAGATGGATGAAGAGGCCTCCAGTTATGTGCCTCCTGCAGTTTCTTGACTCTTCATCTATAGAGCTCTTAAAAGGCTTCAAAATAGCTCGCCTGCAAATAAATGTTAAGCAGCCATTTCATGCTTGAAGTTTATGCCTCACTGAAGTCTATGCCTTTGGTTTTTGAGAAATAAATTTTGAGTTTAATAGTATGTGGGCGTGGCTTTTGATATTTCCTTGTTTACTATATATGAATTTTCAAAAACACATGTTGTAAAGACATCAAAATAAATATTACTGTCAACTAGCACCATAAACTTTGTGAGGTAAATGGTATTTCAAGGAAGCATCGCTGTTTGCTTGCATGCCTTTTTACAGAATCGTGGAATAGTTTGTTAGGGTGGAATCTCTCAAAAGTCATCTGGTCCAGCCCCTGTTCAAAGCACTTTCATGTGGTTCCTCTTGAACATCTGCTTTTGTCCTCTCTCAGGAGGAGGAGGATGCTGGGTTAGATAAAATAAGCAAGGTCTCATTTTGGAGTCACACGATGATAGTGGTCTGGTGCCAGTTGCGTTCTTGAACTTGTGATGAAACATAGGCTCTCCAGTCTGATTATTAAAATTACTTGACAAATGTTTCTGTCAAATCAATTTTTTTGACTCAGTAGTCCAAGCCTTTCCAGAGACAGCATTGCCATGTAGAGATTCATCATGTGGATGAGATGTTGCAAAGGTATCTTGCCATTCAGCTTTCTCATTTTACCATTGAGGTGGTTTGTTTTGTCTCTAAAAAGGCTGAACTGCGAAATGCGTTTATACCATTTCAACCAGAAGTAGAGCTCAGGAAGATGGAAGATGTTGATGGTTTGATAGGACTTCGAAATCTTTGTGAATCTAGTACCTTTTAGAATCTGTCTGTGGTTAAATTTGTGTCCTGGCATGCTTTGCAGTTGCTAATCAGGTGAAGTTTGGCCACTCACAGTATTGGGTTAGTGAGAAAGTGAAAATACTTTAGCCAAAAGTAGATTTTTTTAGCCTAAGATGAAATTGAGTTGCCTCAAAGTAGATGGAAATGATTAGAAACTAGCATTTGATTAAATGGCATAAACTGACAGCTCTTATTTGAGTTACACTACTTTGAGTATGCAGAATGTGGAGACCTTTTTCAGTGTTTGTCTTTTTGTTAAACTGCTACAGAAAAGATAATGCAATTAATAAGTAAATCATAGTTGATTATCTTATGCCTCTAGCATCTTAAAACTGGCCTGTTACTGCATCTTTTGTTGGATTTTGTGTTGCTGAAAAGCAGGGAGACAAACGCTTCCCTGTTACTAGCAAGATGAACTGCTGGCAGATAGAGAGAACTTTTTCTGCTTACTCAAATAAGGCTGTGTTTGTCAATATGTGTACTTACCAGCTTTCTTAAAACTCCTGCTGTTAGCTTGAAAAACCAAATCAATTTAATGTATCTTGAACGTGATTAATATTTAAATAAGTAAATTATTAAAATGAAAATAATATAAAGAAAAGCCCTTCACTAAACATGTTGTGGTTTGTACTTGGTTGCTTATTTCTGAGTGGTTTGGTGTAGATACATCACAGTAAGATTAGGCTATCCTTAACTTGCCGAATGCAAAAGTAAGCACTCAGGTTAGAGCTCTAGCCTCAGTAAAGATGATTATTTTCTTACTGCATTCGATGGTTTTGGGGAGATTTTTCATAACTTCTGTGTGCTCTTCATATTTGTGCTTTACGCAACATTTAGGGATTGTGCTCCTTCTTGAGAAAGTGCCCATATACAAACATTCATAAAGTGTTGGGGTTTTTTTTGCTTTGCTTTTTTCACATTGTTATTTGTAGGTTTTTAATATGGAGCAGGATACTGCTTCCTAATACTCCAGCTGCTGAGAACTACATCTTTGCAGGTTAAGTAGAAGAGTCATATCCTAGAGAAGTGTTATATCTTAAGCAGCTTGATTTTGGTCATGCAAAAAAACCCCAAACCTAGTGTTCTAGCAAACCTACTAACCATGCACTTTAGATGAAGCTTGAGGCTGGCTCTTCTTGGGTAAGAAGAGAGAGCCTCTTAGCACTTTTAACTCAACAGAAAGATAAGAGCTCAACTTTGACGCAGAAATACTGCAGGTTATGGTATCCTTTAGAGAGGTGGGTATATGCCCAATTTAGACTGGTAGTAATTGCTATATCCCCATGAAAGTATCTGTCCTGTTAAAACACCTGGATTTTTTCATGTCAAATATTGCACTTAATAGTATTATCTGAGTGACGTGGACAACTCATTTAATGTTGCCTGTTTATTACAAAGAAGCATGAATATATTTCTCTTGTAATAATCTGCAGCCTCAATTTCCTGATCCCCCTTTTTTGGTTTTTGTATAAAGTCTCTTTGTAGATGAAGTTCTGTGATAAATTGTGTTGCATGGAGATGCAAACTCAGCTGGGTTTTCTTGATACAGTGAGAAACTTTTAATTGAAGTGTCATTAAAATAATCATTCAGAATAAACCTAAAAAAAGTGAGGAATTTTTATTTTTCAGCTAAGACTAAGATAACTAGAATGACTATTTTTGTTTCTGTAGATGTTCACATGTGACTTCCTGGTTAAATTGTATCTTGAATGTGTTTATGCTTCTGATAATGGAAGATCAAGGGCTGTCTCTTGTGTTGCTTTCTACCTGTTTAGTTCAAGCTGCTGTGTCACAGCAGTACTGTTGAGTGTATTCAGCATTCTTTCACGCCCAGTAACTTGTAATGCTTGTTTCTGATGTTTCTAGCTGCAGCTTTTTTGTTGATGCACTCTGAATCTTTTCCGGAAGGCTTTTTATTACTTACTGTTCAAAATTTTTAGCTCTTTCACATATTCTGGCAAAGTGACTGCATATGTCAAACCATATGTATGGCTTCAGAGTTATCTGCTTCTAGCAGTAAAGCAAAAGCTGTGGTTCTTTGTGCTATTCTTGGAGAAAGTGAGGACTTGATATGCTAGGTGGGAAGGTGAAAACAGCAGACAAAGGAAACTTCTTGTATTGTTCTTAGTGTTGAGAGGTAAATTTCAATTTGCAAAAACAATTAGTAATTGAATTTCCATGGATAAAAAGGTGGAAAAATGTGACTGGGACAGAAATACCTTCTGTGTGCTGCCCTCTTGAATCCCATGATTCAGATTAGCACTGGGTGCTGCTGAAGAACTGGAAACCACGTGAGTGGCTGGTGAGAAGGTGGGCAGGAGCAGCAGAGAGCCTTGGCTCATGAAGAGCCTTCTTCCTTGGTTGAATCTGCTAACAGGTGAATTTCTGTTCAGCCTCTTGCGGTATACCAGAAGAGGTTGTCAGATGGTACCTCACAAGGATTTCTCTTTATCTTGGGTCTGCTGAATACCACAGCATTTTTTCATCAAACTTTGAGATCACTTTGGAATCGTGAACTTCTGTGAAGTAGAGGTGCTGTGTTCCATGTTTCCCTGGAAGATTAGGATGAATGAGTTTACACTTAACAGGTTGTTACAAAGCAGATTTGTTAGAGGAGACTTGTTGCCTGTCTTGAGTATGTCAGGTGTGCCTGGGAGGCTGTGCATACTGTTCAGAACTAATGCAGTTCCTTATATTCTACTTAAGCTTTTTGGGAATGCTCTGAATGCTATATCACGGGGACTTTTTGAAAGCATGAGTTTTCTCTGCCTCTTTCATCAAAAGGTTTTTTTTCTGCTTTTGTTACCTGTGAGCTTATTGGGTGTTTGCTGTTGAAGCCCAAATGTGTTTTGGTCCTGCCCTAAGTTGTCAAGTATCACAAAATCCACACAGTAATCCATGGGGTAACTCCTCATCTGACTCATGTGATTCACGTTTTGCAAAGGCACTGAAAAAGGTTAACTGTGCAGTTGGTTCTTGCACAGATGTAGCAATCCACTGGCTCACGGTCATTCTGTGGATGTGTTTGCTGCTGTTCTGAAGGGCTTTCTCGCTTTTTGCCTTGTAACTCATTGAGGAGTTGGTTCAGTTCACTGCTTTCAAAGGGTGCTTGAATCTGAAGTCTCTGTCTAGAACTACAGATGCTGAAAAGAGTGCAAAAGAATATATGGAAGCTATTCTGAAGCTCTTTGGCCTCATTAGCTCTTTTGAGACATGTAATCCCAATCTCAATTATAGAGACCTTGAGAGTAAGATCTGGATTTTGTATTTTTTTGATAAACAAAACCTGGATATGGAAATTATGGTTCTGTGTTTTAGCTGTTTTTAAAGAGTCTTACAAAGTAGCAAAAAATTTTTTTGAATACTTTGTTGGTAACTTTTTTAATATAAAGTATAAGTTTTGCTAAAATGCAGTATAACCTTCCCTTTTTTATTTGCTTATATAAGTTGTTGTGTAATCTGTTTTTGAAAGGTTTTTGGGTGTTTTTAAGGATTTTTTTCAGGATGTCTCTGTTTGCTCTTGGCCATATTTGAGTTTATGCATGATGACTATGACTTGTTCTGTGTTGATAATTTATCTACTCAAGCTTGTCGAAACTACTCTGTCTTGCCTTTCAGAACAGGCTTCTTAATATCTCAGTTCTAATCCTGCTGATTAGTAGTCAGCATTGACCATAAGTCAAAACTAAGCACTATTGTATATGCTCTGAACAGGATGAATTAAAAAAAGCTTTTTGCCTTGTCACAGGCATATTTTTCTTGGCACTTCTTGTTTGAGGATATATGAAATGTAGTGGTTGTCTAATGTTGATTCTTGTCAGTTAAATGCACTGAAGTTGTAAAACAGTTTCTCCTATGCTCTAGGCCCAACAGTGATTATGGAAAGAAGAAAAAGATAAAGATGACTTAAAAGGTGCAATGTTGTGGGATTTTTTTTTTTCAGTAGTACTGATATATTTACTTTTATTTAAAACTTGTATGCAAAAGGGTGCTCAAATATGTTTTTTATGAAGTCTCATGAGCTCTGTTATATAATGATGCATTTCATGTAGGAGTATGTTTGCTATATACTGTATCATCCTTCACTTTCAGAATTTTAAGATCCAGAGGTACTAAATTCAGTTTCTTTTAAGACATTCATGTGTACTTGCCAAAATACTACTCAAAATAGCGTAACCATATTCTGCAGCATATTGCTGCCGGGGTCAATGGACCAATGTTAGAATTGTAAATGAAATATATATATTCAGTGGGCCATGAAATCTGTGAGGGTAGATGTGTGGTTGCAAAAATTGCGTAATTTTACGTAGACTTTTCAGGTTTATTTTCTTGAGTGGAATTCATTAATAGAATCAAATAGAACTAAAATCTCATCCATCCCTAATAGCAGAGTCGATGGGTTGCTCTCAGTAATTATATTCCAAGGCACTAATATTAGAGCTCTCAGCTTTGGCTCTGGAATGGGTAGTATCTCTGCTATTCTCTGTGAGTGCTGCTGCTTTGGTTGGCAAACCAGCACTGTTTTGATGGGGTCAGTGAAGTATCTGTTGACTCACTGGTGGCTGCTTTAGGCTGTTTGAGGGGTTGAGCACTAAAAACAGGGGCTGTTCTGCTGTAGGTGAAACAGTGCTTTTGCACCTGAAGGGAAAAGGAGTAAACAGCAACAGTAAGGTTCCATGTAAGGAAGCTGGAGTCAAAAGCATTAATAAAGATATATATGAAATAGAATATAAGGAAAAAACTGTTTTGGGTGTGTTCCTGTTTGGTTGAATAAAGCTTACTTCCTCACTCCCAGTTCTGGGTGTGGGAAGTCAGACCCTGAAGTCTTGAGGAAAAGGGGAGAAGGGAGGTTTGTTTCCTTTCTGGGTGGAATACAAATTATACCCCTATAATCAGATACTTCATCTATGAAAAAACTTTGAGATAACTAGGGCCAGCAACAGTGATCATGCAAAACAGCTCCTTGAGACTGGGGAAGTGTTCTGCATTCAGATTTTGAAGTTATTGCTTTGATAGCCTAATTCAGGATTTTAGATGTTTGTATGAAGTATTGGAGCTGTTTTCTCCCTACACCTTTTGTCTGGTACTACAGTAGTTGTTATTCCTTGTGGATGGAAGTCACAGTGATCAAGCTGTCTGTTCTCAGATCCCTTCTATTCTACCACCTCTCTAAGACTCTCAGAGTATTTAAAAAAGTGCTGAGGACTACAAATATGAGGTAATTATATAGTCACTGTTACTATACATTTTTTATAGAACTGTGTGACTCTCTTTCCCTGGGAGAGAATATAAATAAGCATTTTCTATTCTATATTTGGTGTTAGTTGGACAATTAGTTAGCACAAGTGTTACTGGCTAGCAAGACTTATCTGCTAGATGGTTGCATATGCAATTCAGTTTTAGCGATGATTTAATTTTTTTTAGGTAGATCTCCCATTTGTTCCCATTTACAGGGCTTTCTTTCATATTGTGGGGCAGTTTGGCAGCATGTGAACTTGATTTTTTCAGAAAAAATACTAAATCAGAAGGTCCTGTCAGTGATTACAGGTAACAGGGTCCATTTGCTGATTAGCATTCAGTTCATCTGCCTTGAAGCTTTCATCCAGGAAGAGTCAAGAGGGTTAAAAGGGGAACTTGTGCTGGCTGCCTGGTAGGAGGAGATGGCCATTGGTATCCAGAAAACCAAATTTGGTTTTGCCAGTTGTGGAACAATGTGTGCAATAATAGAATTTATAAACCTTTTTATAAGTCTGTGCTTGCAATTAAGCCCATAATAACTGCCTACAAATGAGGGCAATTTTTCTGAACATAGCTGTTTCCAGTAAAAGTCTAAGTGTGGCCTTAGGTGTAGTAGTAAAGTTTAGTTCCTGCAGTACAACTTTTCATGCAAATTCTGCAGTGTTTGGCTTTTCTTGTATACAGGAAGCACTTCATATTTTCTGTTAGGTGAGGCTGATTTCTTTGCACGGATAAAAGGAAGCAAGGTGTCTAGTTCAAGCTTTAGAAGTCTGGAGGATTTTTATGTGTAAAAACTCGGAGAAACCATAAAAGCTCATAACACGTTTAACATGCGGGATATAAGTTATAACTTAAACATTTTGAGTTAGACTGAACTAGCCAAAGCAGTTCTGACTGTATTTTATTGATAGATTGCTTTGTCAAGTGTTACAAGCTTCTCAGTGGTAAAAGCTTCGAGCTTTTTCATCTTAATTCAATAAATGTCAAGATGTTTAGCATAGACAGGTAACACTTCAAAGTTTGCTATGGGTTTGCTGCATTTGCTTTTCCTGATAAGAATATTAGCAGATAGTTTTGTTTCCTTGGAAGGTGGGATTGTAGTGATTCCCCCGACCCCAAGTTGTTCCCATTTGTGGCATTTCAAGACGGTTGAGTAAGCATGAAGATGGATGCAGGAACATAGGTGTGGTGTGTCTGTAGTAGACTTGAGGAGCTTACAAATATTTGTTAAGTAAAGGCCTATAGTCATAATGATCTTTAAGATAAGGAAAGTGATTCTGACAGCAAAAGGAAGCCAATGAAAAGCTCTTAAAAATCTAGTTGGTATTAAAAATGTGACCTTTTTTTTTGTGCTACTGTACAAATCCTGTGAAATGAATGTAGCTTGGAGCAGATCTGACAAGATTTGAAATAAGAAATTTAATGCTGAAAGAGTATAGCAGAAAATGACTTATCTATTTCTTCCTGTGCTACAGATATCACTGTTGTTTATCACATTAGAGATCTTAATGTAGCTCTTTGTGGGCTATTTATACTTAAATAAGTTTAAAAAAGACGTACTTCAGTACTGAAAGATGCTATCCAGGTCACTTTATGGTTTCCTCCAGTCATGGTAATTATCTCTTCTAATCATTGACATAAAGCTTTTCAAGTCAAAAAACACTGTGGGCCCCGCCCACCAAGAAACAAATCCAAAATACCCAACCTGGGAATACGTATTTAGTTGGAGTACCTTTGATAGACTTAGTACGAGGCCTTCAGGAGTGGTATTTGAAGTGCTTCAGTTGTCAAGAAACATTTCTGTTTAAATCTTCATTGTTTATCTTTTAAATGTCTCCTTTCAGAATCAGAGCTGGGTAAGTTTTAGGAGAAATTTTGACACAGAAGTATGCCAACTTTGCATCCAGCCATTCAGGATTATTTCAAGCAGCAGATAAGGCACAGCTTGTCGTGATGGGGAGGTCAGGAATACACATCTTATATCCTTTTTGCAAGGGGCTAGGGACCCCCTGGATCCTCCTTTTCGAGTAATTGGACAGTCAACTTACAGATAAAGATAATTTTCACTTCTTATTGAATTTACTAGTATGGTTGAAAGAAACAGTAGAGCATCCTGATAAAGATGACAGCCCTGCACCTCTGATTGAGGGGGTAGAACAGTGTTGTGAAATGTAACTCTGGTGTACAGGTAGCAAGTTGGATCCAATTACAAATAATTTCTGTTGGTCACTTCAGTACCTGAATTAGTTCTGGAGTAATTTAGGCCTGTAATTCATATGAAGCATTATTAGAGATGAGTGGAGAAGAAAAAATCCTAATGGAAATTTGGAAGAAAATATCATGTTTTGAAGGGGTGAGAGTGTCGACCATGGTCTTTATTTTAAAGAATAGAAAAATTAAGATGAAACTATATAAAGTAGTTGACTTGAAACACATTATAGAAAGAGGAAGTTTGTTGTAGTTGCTTATGGTGCTTATGTGGTGCTTATGCTTATTTTTGGAAAGAATGCTATTGGGAGCAGAGGGCTTATTGATGTACACTCTAACACAGCTCAGCACAACATATTTTTGCTGAAGTTTGAATCTTGCCTAGAACCATTTTCCACAACTTTCCAATTGATTTTTCTGCAGGACTGTTCCACTGCAGCATGTTACTGGATGCTGGGGTGACTGGTGCTGATCTCCAAGTATTTTACTTTATTTGGGACTCTGTCCTTGTTTTTTCTCTGACCACTGTGCGTGACTTAGTTGCTTCACTGTTGAGAAGCCTTGTTCAGAAGCAGCATAGATTTGGGCTGCCTATGTGTAACTGCTGTTTTCAGATATAGTTAGCAGTTTGTTTTTAAGTTTTATTTAAACTGTCTTGTACTTTTTGAACACTTAACAGCTTTCTCTTCTCACAGTTCTCCTCATTCCAGCCCCAGGTTTTCTGTTGATTCTGATTTGCAGGCAAACCCTAATGTTTGCCTGCATACTGGTTTACCTTTGGATGGATATTGATGTTGGAGACACCTTACAGTGCAGCATAATGACTGAATCTGCTGGCTTCACCCTTTTAATTCCCTATCCTTTAGGCTGCTTAGTTACATCTTCATTTTTGTGGTGCTGACTTGGCTGTTGTTTTGCCTGAACTTTTGAGTAGATGGGAACAAAGTTCCCAATAACACTATAGGTATTCAAGTACAAAAATCCACCCTGTTTTTTCATCATGGTAAGTTTGAACAATAACTAATGTTATTGAAATGGTAAAAGTCCCTCCTATTCCTCCCTCTTTTTATAAGGCTGTTATACTACTTGTCATAGCGTTTGGAACTGACTAGGAAAAACCCAGACTTGGATCTTCCTTTTCAAAAGCATTAGAATCAGTGGAAAATCCTTGTCAGTCAGTGCCTTAGATACACTCAGTTTTGGAGTTCTATGCAGCATCTGGCTGCTTTTTTTTTTTTTTTTTTCATATCAATACTAGTGGATTTCTTTGACATGGCTGATTTTTCCACCAACCAATGTGATGGTAGCAAACTGTCTTCTTCTAGGCTTCCATCAATCACTTTAGTATTGGTAGATCTGTAATGTGAACAGCATAAAGTTACCACTGGAAAATAACCAGAGCTGCTGTCTCCAAGACTGCTGGGTCCTTTGAGAGGTTTGCCATCAGAACATAGCAAGGATGATGAGCATCACAGATGTTAATGGATAAAACTGTGCAGAAAGAAAACTACTTTTTCATTGTGGCACTGGGCTCACTATTAGACTTGTTTATTCAAGGTCCATGTTCTCATTTTCTTCTAGCTTTTTAATAGTCGCACATCTTTAAAAATTATAAAATCTGGATCCATATTTTCATTTAAGCATCATGTGCTTGTCAGCTGCTTTTCTTAGACCATGGTGGCTCTTAGGAAAATGAGACTTGAGTACTTTCCATTGCTAAAAAAACTACAAAACCAAAATACAAACACACACAAAAACAATACAAGCACACACAAACCAAACAAACCCACAAAAAACCACCCCAAAACATAAAAGGTTTGCTTACTTAATGAAAAACAGAGCAAAGTGAATGGGGAAAAATTATACTGTGCATGCAGTATGTGATCAGCCTTCTTTTCACTAGCTTTTCTGTTAAAACTTTTTTTTTCCTAAGTCCCTGATGTTTTTTACAGATGCTGGAATTCTCTTTTCATGCTGTATGCTGGAATTCTCTCTTTTATGCATACGGTAGTGGACAACCCTTTAAGGATGCTTGGATGGGAAAATTTAGTTGATGTAGAGGGTGTCAGTGTTATGAGTAAGAGAATGGAAATGATTCTTCATGATTTTTAAGTACTTGAAAAAATAATGTCCTCAGTGGCATTTATAAAGTGTCCTTCTGGTTTAATTAGAAAAACTGTGATCCAGCAATAGCAGCTGTTCCTCTAGGCTGAAGTTCAGATTTTAACCTGGCCTAAGTCTGTGCTGCTGCTGAAAGAACTAATAGCACTTGGCCCGAATTGGATTAGTGTGCAAATCCAGCTGGAGTGTTTTCTGGGAGCTGCAAGGAAGGTTAGTCTTCAGTCTGCTTGCAGCACAGCAAAAGAATATCCTGTGTCAGCACAAAGGAGGAATGACTTGGAGGCTGGGATTTAATTTTTTTTTCGGTTGCAGTACTGGTTGATATGACAGTTGTGAGGCATTTGTTTCAGATAGTTGTCAAACTGAGCCTTGATTGGATTGAACTAATGTTTAGACTAAAAATCCTGAGAATTATGTAATGTTGTGGTTGTAAGGAAGGATCTGTGTTTATGTCTGAGATATTTTTCCTTGAAGAATTTTGATTCTTCTAATTGAAAGAGCAGCTTCTCCTATGGATAACTTCCTACTGAAAATACTAAGTCAGGCTATGCATAAGTTAGTCTTGCAAGGTGGAATTAAAAACTATTCCTGGCTAAATGTTTAAAAACTCTGTTTTGTGAATTCTGTATGCATCTGAAATTTTGGAGAGTTCAGGGGAAGAGCACACACAACCTGTAGCACTGCTCAGCTTAAGTCACGCGTCAGATCAGCTGATATTAGTGGATGTACATAACTCTGTACTTTAGCAACATGCTTTTGAGTTGACACTTCTTTTAAGCACTGGTTGTTGCAGCTGCTGCCTGGTGTGGTGTAGGATGAAGGCAAATACTTGTTCTTGGTTTTAAAAGTACAGCTGAAATGTTTGTAAATGACACATCCTTTAGCATAATGCAGTCTCGGCTTTAAATTGGTTGCGTGTTTCCAGATCAGGATGTGTTTCCAAATGAAACGTTTGTGGAATATGAAAATCTTAGTAGTGTGCATTTTCAGATAGCTCCCCAAATGGGGAGCTTTCACATATAAACTGTCAATAAATAACTATGGTAATCAGGTCTGTCTCAGTTGGACTTCCATGCATCACTGAAGTTTAACTTTGTTTCCTTTTTTTTTTTTTAAGTCTCATTACTAAAATGACTATTTCAGGCAAAATGTGTATCTGATGTATCATTTTGGACAAAAACACTTGAATAGGAATATGATAATTGCTCAAATGAATTTTTAAAAGCGGCACATGAGGCGTGGGAAGATTTTTGCTAAGTGACAGCAACATTAGACTTCTTCAATTCAGATTTTGAAGTTTGTATAAAACAAAAATGCATAGTACTGTCAAGCTGGTATCCTTGCATACTAATTTAAAGAATTAGAAATTGATAGACTGTTTCATGTCCTTCTAGCCCTATAGAGGCAAATAACTTTGAAATCCACAGTGAAATTCAACCTTAGGGTAGCATAAATATTGAAATAAAAGATGAGATGAAACTGTGATGTTTTGTATTAAAAAGCTTAATTTAGAGGGATACCATTGCATTGTAGTGGAGAGGAAATAGCAAGATTTTTTTTTTTTTTAGGTTTTGGAGGTATACACTGCTGCAAAAAGTGTGAAATATATATGAAGTTGCTAACTTTGAGGAAATTGACTGTTGACAAGTATTTGTTCACCACTTTTCTGCTACATCAGTGCCAGGCAGAGCAGAAAACAATACCTGCAACTTAGCAGGCATTGAGACAGAAAAGAGCGTGTCAGATTTTCACTTCCTTAGATGTTAGGGGTTTTTTTGCATTTTGACTGAATGATTTAAGAATTTATGTGAAAAAATACTTTAAGAATTATGTTTTGTATCTCTTTTGACTAAACTCATTGTGTATCATCCTCACCCTCTGTAAAGGACAGGCCCGTGACTTACCAGATTCAGCATCCTTGGCTCTGGGCTGTGTCCTCTGTATCTGGCAGGAGTTCCAGGAGTCTTGGTCTGCCTCCTGTGTCTGTCCTTCAGACTCATTCACTGCAGAACGTAGCAAACACTCTAGACAGGTCTTAGGATATGACCTTATAGGACCTATCCGTTTTCCTTTCCACTTTGTAAATGGATGCTTCTGTTGGCTACAAAAGCAGCTCAGTTTTCTTCTTAGTCATTATTAGAAAACTGAACAGTGGTGGCAGCAATTTGGAAACAATGGCTTAGCACTTAAGCAAAACAGTTGTTACCATATTAAAAAGGGTGTAGTTTTTACTACACAAGCTTATTCCAACCTTCCTCACTCTTTCTTAGAGCTAAAATACCCATTTTTACAAATCCAGTGGAGGCTGTCTTATGGAAACAAAAGCACATTTTACCAAGGTTGCTTAAAAGTGGCATCAGTGTATCCAAGAGAGCACATCTCTGTGATCCTCTTGCTCCTTGGCTGGCTAACACCAGGTCAAAGCAGCAGAATTATCCTAACTTGCAAACAACATTGCCCTAATTTCTTGTTCCTTATTGCCACGAAAATCATATCACTGTGGTGAATTTTGAGAATTCTGTCTAGCTATATGTGTCTTCCTCTTGCCACTTCTGCCAGTTAAGGGGTTTGTCATAACATAGTTTCCTGCTATAAAAAGTGCTTCCGAGGATATTAAAGAGGGAAGGTATAAGGTATTGAAAGAAATTTTTACTACCACAAGAAATGTCCTAAGTTAAGTCAACTGACAAAGTTTTGTGGTTTTGCTTAATAGCAGAGTGTCCCATGTGGGATATTTTGAGAGCACTCAATATACTTCCAGTAGCTTTTATTCTGTTCTAGTGTAAAATTTCAAAGGAAGAGCTGATGAAGTGTTGAGTAAGTCAATCTAAGTGTTCTTTGTACTCTTCTATAGATAGTCATTAGGTTCCATGTAAGTAAAAATCATTTTGATTTTTGTCCTGAAATTTTCTGTGATACTCATGCCTTGGATGTATCAGTTGGATGGTTTTTTGAGGAAGATGCTGCCTAAAGTACTCCATCTTTCTCTCCTTTTGCTCAAGTTGATGAGTAGAGCTTCTTATTCTTGAGTTGCATGCATGGCACACTGTCTGAGATGTTGACCCTGTAATCTGTACCAAGGGTTTTAGTCTTAAAGATTAAGTAAACCCCATCACTGTTATTTTTTCATTAGCATTTTAATAGCGGTGTCAGTTTTGTTTCTGTCCAAGTAATTAAAGAGCCTACTGTGATAGTCTGTGATCTCTGTTCATTAATATACCTTTCATTCTTTAGTCAGCAAATGTTAGCAATTATGTGCTAGAAATGCTGTACAATTGGTTGTCAGCAGTAATGTAGAGATGACAAATTTCATGTTCCTAATAATCTTTCCCTCTTCTTTTTTTTAATAATTCATGTAATCAGGGAATTCAATTCTATTTATCCCTTTATTTGCCTCCAGAGAGTAAGTCCAGCTCTGCAGCTTCTCTAGATGTATAATTCTTTCAGAGCAGGCAGTGGTGGTCTCAGATGTTTGCATTCTTGCCTTAAAAAGAGCATCCAGCTTTATCATTTTACACAACAGTTTCTGTTCTTCTTGCTTTGATTTTTGAAGGTGTTTTTTGTTGTTGTTGGGTTTTTTGGTTTTGGTTTTGTTTTTTTCTTGTGAAGGCTCTTAATTTTGGCTTTGTGAAAACCTGTGGAAATTGAAGGTGTATCCTGGTTATGAGGTTTCACTGTAGAAGATTTGTTCTGGATTTCTGCAGATTCTGTCATTTCCAGTTGAATTCTTTAACCCAGTTATTTCACAGAGAGCTTGTGCATTCAGGCTTTCCATGTAGGTCAGTTTTGACAACTTCTTGTTGCTTGTATGTCTCTAAAGCTGCGTTGCAGTGTGACTACAGCTTAATCAGACATTGGAGTTTTATTTCACCTAACACAGAAAAAAAGCAAGGTAAGCTTTGGCAAGCCTGGACTGCAGCATCTAGTGGTGGGCTTGTAATTCTGAAGCTCAGATTGTTGCATTTCATCTGTTCTTGGTACTAGATATAAGTGGACCAATGCCATGGAGTGTTTTTTGTCATCTGCAATAATGTTGAATAACTAAAAGTGAAGAGAAACTTGTGGTTTTGGTTCCTTGGTTTTACTGAACTGCAACTTTTTGTCCAAAATGCTGAAAGATTGCTTCCCGTGCCTCATGTTAAATTGGGTAATATGTACTATTTTAAATGGCTACTTCAAAAGCAGACACGCTGTTTATCAGGAGTAAAGCCTGTATATGCAATTAGAGGAAATTCCACTTTCTTCAGGAAGTGCCACAAATTCTTTGACTTGTGAATTGTTGGTGATTCTTTTGTGACAGAGGTCTAGTTTTAAATGCAGATTTTTACACTTACCCTTATTTCCAAAAAGAGAGGAGAGTATTTCACTTAGCTCATCTGTCTGGTGTCATCTCCCCCTCATTTTCCCATCCTGAAGCCCTATGTATCCTAGTTTGCTGGATTGTTTCTTGCCTCTCATAGGCTGCGTTGTGAATTCTAGTGCAAGAGTTGGAGTGGGAGTAGGGGACCATTTCTCTTTGCGGAAGCCAAAATTTCACCTGTGAAATTAAACCAGTTTCATGGCAGTTTTAATCTGTCAGTTGTAGAAAGCTAGACCTGCTTCTGATTTGAGGGGAAAACAATAGTACTTGGAAAATGCAATGTAGAATCTGTTGCAGTAGTCTTCTGATGTATTTCCTCTCCCTGCTAATGGCTTTTCTGAATTATTTAAATGTTGTCTGTGACAACGATATGCCAAGAGTCTGCCCTCAGTTATTGCACTTTAAATTCTGCTCTAAGAAAATTGATTAAATTGTCTTACTGTATCCTGAATGCTGAAATTACGTTGGTGTTGATGCAGTTGCTGACAGGCAGAAATTAATTTATGGCTGCTAGACTTCCCTGTTGCTCTGTTTTGCTAGGAGCATCTCTGTGGCTCTAACATATGTTGCTTCCATAATTTATGCTTCACATTCAAATTGTGAAATGGTGGAGCTTTGGGTTTCTTCCGCTTATAAATGTCTATAAAAGGCAGAGTTGATCCTTTGCAAGATTTCACATGACACCATCCTAAATAGCAAAGTGGATATGAGGCAGCAGGATGATCCTGCTCCCATCCTCCTTCTGATGGATTTCATTTGGATGTTCTTACATGTTTATTGGAATGTTGGTTTGTATTTTCCTGGAGACAGGAAAAGCTTCTAGAAAAGCTTTTAAAATCAGACTTGAAATTAAAAGCATCTTGTAGTCTCCATTTTTGTGGTTGTCTATAATGACATGGCAGAACATCATTCCCCCTCGGCAAGAGGATGGTTCCATCAATACCACTCGCCGTAGCTGAGGCTCTCTGATTATTCATGTAGCTTCCCTTCTGTATGAAAGCAAAAACCTGCACATTACAGTGCCATCAAAGCCATTGCACGTTTGCATAAAGCTGCAGGTGCTGTCATGTACGTAACCTGTGAATTGTACAAGGATGAAAGAAGATGAAATGCATTATTTTTTATGCCTTCTGACAAGCTTTTTACTCTTCTTTGAGTCATCAGCATCAAACTAATGGGATTACATTTTAAGCAAAAACTGTCACAATAATTAGAATTTAGAAAATGGAAAAATTCCATGAAAAACTTGCTCACCAGCTAAAAATAAAGTATGCTTTGATGTAAACATCCTGTATAAGTAGGTTGTGGAGAAGTACAGCATTTTCCTGTTGAATTTGATCCCCTTGTAATAACTCTTTGTGGCTGTGAAATGTGCTATCAAATGCACTTCATCACAGAAGAAATGTATTGCTTCATATCTTCATTCTGAAAAAGCAGTGAAGCAGCTGCAGCTTATGCTTGACTATATCAAGGAACTCTAAATGTCTACATTTAGTACAGATATCTACTTAAAATACAATGGAAGCTTCCAAAAACCCTGTGCAATTTGTAGAAACCTGGTTACCACGGGATTTACTGGTGGCTTGTCTCTAATGAGGTACAAGTCCCTCTGGGATGAGTTACCTTCTCTCAAGCATAAGAATTAGCAGTTAAGGCATCTTTTGAATCTGCAGTTCTTGCTGTGTCTGGTTTATAGAGAGAGTGACAGAGAGACTAGACCATCTTCTTGGTGATGATACATGAAGCAAATCACTTTGAGCAATTTACCTGAAGTCTTGGTTTGCAGTGCTGCAAAGCATTTTTCTTGCTGGTGGGTGGTTCCTTGGCAGATGGTAGTCCCACCTGGAGCTTGGGAAAGCAACTTGAAATTCCTAAGTGCACTTGTGGCGTGTTCCCAGTGATGCAGTTGACTGTCACAGGGCATAAGCATGAAATACTCTTTCATTGGTAGATAGCCAAGTAATTGTTAGTGAAGAGCAGAAAACTTCTGGGTATTTCTGCAAGAGCGACTTAAAATGAAGAGGTAGGAAGTCATGCAGAGAGCATGCTGACAATGTTCAAGATTGGTTACTCACCTTGGTCACTTGATATGTTTAATTGAGCTCTCACGTGAGGTCATAAATCTAAGAATGCAAGTCGTGCTTTTTTCAGGGCTTGAGTTTTAGAAAACAAGATCCTAAAACTACAGAAGAAAACCAATCTTGGATTTTCAGAATGATGTGGTATCCAGAAGATGTAGTGTGATGTATTATTGAGAGTGGCAATATATCAATGAGAAATGCAGTCTCCACCATAAGTTACAAATAAATCTGGAAGAAAGCTAGGTTGGACTGGACTTCTTGTCCATTTTTCTGATAGATATTTGAGTATGAATGGCAGAGGCTGGAAAGTTGGAGGGGGTTGGAAATGTACCACATTCTCAATGTGCCACAGCAATGAACAGTGAAAAAAGAATCATTAAGGGTAACAATTCACTTCTGTTATCACAGGGAGCAGATGCTGGCTGTTTGAGGCGTTTTGTAGTAGTAAAGTCCTAGCAAGAATTGATGGAAACAAGTTAGCTGTGAGTAGATTTTCTAACTATTATCACAGATTAGGATTTTTGGTTCATTTATGGGAAGGGATTTGGAAATTAAGGTAAAAGATTTATTTAGCTCATTTGAGCTAGCTACTTATTTTTTTACCTGAGCACTGCTTTCCCCCATTCACATGGATTGCACACCATTGTTCCCATTTTTTAATTGTTCATTTCCTTTACTTACTTGCTTTAGTACTATTCTGGAGACTTCCACAGCTTTCAAACAATCCCAGTGGTCTCCTCTGACCCTCAGATGTATGTTTGAGATACATATGCTTGAGATATAAAAGAGGAGACTGATTGTGATGTTTTTTCTTTTTTTTTCTTGGTCTCTTTTATGTTATAGCTAGTCTTATATGTGTAGGAAAAAAGGGAAGTACTTGATCAATGTTTTGTTCATAGAAGCAAAAATTTTGCTATCCAAGGTTAATTTAAAGTGATGTGCTATGGGCCATCTTTATAAAGATGCTAATGGTCAAGAGGTAATTGTTAAACCCAAGTGTATAAGAAGAGTTCCACTACTTGTACAGCCATTTAGAAATTTATGGACTTGAGAAGAGTTGAAACTTTTGCTAGTCCTGTACGGGCTTACGAAAGGTCTTCCTTCACTACAGTATGTTAGTAAAAGTATGTGCTTATTTTCACCAACAAGAGTGCCCAGCTCCATGTGTTTGAATGTGGCTATAAAAATAGCTTGATAAAATGTTAACATTTGGAAACACTAAGTTGCTGATAAACATGAGATGCAAAATAATAAAGAAAACAAACAATATTCAGAAGAACTTGAAGCCTATGTGAAATATTCAGTGGGAGAGCAAGGGCAAGGAAAAGCAGTACCTGGATACCAGAAATAATTAACCTTTTGGATTCAAAATAAATGTTTCCTTTTTTTTTTTTTTTTAAACAAATTTCTAAAAATTGTTCACTCTAAATTAGGCACCTAGGTCTAACCGCATCATAATTCATTAAGTGATTTGAAGTTTTTGCTGTTGAAAAGGTTCTATTACATTGCATCCTTTTGCCAGTTCACGCAATGGTCAAAAGGCAGAATCTCATCAGAAGTGCTTACTGAAAGTGAGAAGATGCATTTTATTTAGGATGTATCTTTGTTTCTGTAAAGGCAAATAAAATTTCATTTGTTTTCCCTTCTCCCTTGTGGTTGTATTAGTCATATTCATAGCCTGCTGCATCCGTGGAATCGGATTTCCCAGCCTTTTCAGCAGGCAATCCTTTTAGGTAATTTTGGGAAGGACAGAGGGTTTTGTTTGGCTTTGGAGTTAAGGGTATTTTGTGTGTGTTTGTTTGGGGGATTTGCGGGGGTTGTTTTGGTTGGCTTTTTTTTTTTTTCCCTTACCATATTTCTAATGAAGATCAGAATATTTTAGTGTGTCCAGAAAGGCTGCTAGAATGTTCAGTAACAGTTGATCTCTCTAATTCTGCTTTCACTATAGTTATCAGAGAAACTCTTTTTTTTATTACAGTGGAAGCAGCATGACTTCCTATAGTACAATATTAAATGTCCCAGTTAGAGTTTTTGCCTACCGTTTCGGTGCAGTTGTTTCATTTGATATGATAGCCTGCTATGGTCTAAGGCACAACTGCATCCAGGACTGGTGCTTTGATGCAGACTCCTACATGTAATACCTCAATTACTGGTAGCAGATAAGCAGTTTAAACTGTTATAATCTGCACTGGCTGATTAAAGTTAGCGTGGTGGGTAAGGATATCTGGGATGCTGGGCACCTTTGGGAACAAGATTGAGTGTAAATGTCCTTAGCATACTTTCTTTTCACTAATTTCAGCTCAAAATTGTTTTCACATTCTTGTGGCTGTAAGGTGGGGGGTGAAGGGTGAGGAGGGGAACAAACCTCAGATCTCTCAGGGTGTAATGCTTCAGCAGAACTGGGACTGCTTGGTATGGAGTGCCACAACTGCCCAAGCCATATAGGGCAAACTGCTGGTTTTCCATCACAGTCTTTTGAAGCTGAAAATCTCACTTCCCTATGTTGAATTTCAGTGACAACTTGACAGGCAATCACTTTCAGAAGTGGCTGTTCTAAGTGTTTTTCACCTGAAATTAATAGAAGGGAAAAGAAGGGGCAATCCTTTTTGTATGCTGAAGTAAAATCTGATGTTGAAATCTTTCTTCAACACTCTAGTAGGGTACCTTTTGCAAGATTATGGTCAAGTTAAAAAGCAAAGGTCATTGTTAGGAATTGTACATTTCAAAATCAGAGCCACCCTCTTGAGGGCTTCAGTAGAGTGGATAAAAACCTTCAGTGTACCTGGAATGATGTGTATTGCTTCAGCAGGGTTGTGAGATGGAGGTTAAGCTTTAACTGGGATGTATCTATGGGATTGGAAAGTTGTGCATTTCAGAAGCTTCTTTCTGTTGCATAATTGGTGGGGAGCCCTCACGGCTGCAGCTGACCCTGTCCTTAAAGTCTTGCCAATGCAGAGTAGAAAACCTGTGTTCTTTATAACCACACTCGGAGGCACTGTGTTTACTGCATGGTCCTTAAGTGTCTCATGCATCTGAGCACGGAAAAAGGCAAAATCTGCAGGCAGTGATGAAATCTTGTCAGCAAGCATGTCCCTGCTGGCTTGCATAAACCTGTCCTGGTGGGGTTAGTGCTCATTGCTATCTTGACACCATCCCTTGAGTGTCTCCCTTTTCCTTGGCTCCCGCAGCCCATCAGCCTGGCTGCGGGCAGCCGCTGCTCGGGTTAGCTCATGTCCGAGAGGGTGGGGTTTGAAGAACAAGCGCTACTGAGAGCGCAGACAGCCGGCAAGAGCTCTGGTTGCAGTGTTCATCAGCTGCTAATCCGTTTACAGTGTAGCTAATGAGATTGCTCTGCTCGGTGCTGCAGACACTGTGCTACAGCACTGTAATCGAGATGGCTGCTGTGTATGAGCCAGCTCGTGTAGGAAACACGGATACCTATTACAGGGGAGACAGTTCCTGACTGCTTTCTGTTATGTAACTCTCTTGCATTAACCCAGGACATTTATCTCAAGACAGGGTTGGAAGTTTTCTCAGTTCAGTCTCTAAATCAACACAATATTTGTTGGGACTGGAGTGATTAGTGCTTTAGTTAAGTTTTACCTTTCAATTATGGGCCCAGTTCAGCTCATTTTCCTCCCTCAATGAAAGTACATAGTTTGCCCTGAAATTGGTTAGCTTGAAAGCAAATTTCTCGGTGTCTATCTTTGTTAAGGTCAGTGTACTGACAGACTGCATATGAAACTTAAACAGAAAGAAAGCAACTTTTTTTATATACCTTCTTCCTTAGTTCTCTTGCTGTGTGAATTGTTGTGTTCAAGTAGTTTCTTAACAAAAACAAAAAAACTAAGCAAAACACTTTTCTTTTAAAATACAGTAATAGGTAGTTGATCTGAAATTCTTGCTCTTGTCTCTGTAGAGCTGTAAATGGAGGGTGATCTTTGCTGCGGGCTGTTTGTCTGTAGTTTCTCCAGATTCTTTAGCAAGGCTGACCTATTATTGCTCACAAACAAATTACCAAAAAAACCCCAAATAAAATCCAGCCCCCTTCTGTGCCCCAACAACAACAAAATTCCCAGGCAAACCATGTGGTTTGAAACTTCATCTTATCTCTCATGGCTTTAATAGTTACAGCAAACTAATCTCAGTCTTTCTCCCTCCACCCCCCACTCCCAACCCTGCTTTTTTCCCTCCCTGATAATAAAGACTCTCAAATAAATAATATTTGAAATAAAGAAGATGACTTAATCTGCTTTGACATTATAATGATTTATACCAGGAAGATAGCTTGTATATAAAATTTCGTGTAATATCATCTTGGTGTGTTGTAATGGGAGCAATGGACAAAAGTGCTGAATGCACTCACTATGATCAGAAAAAATAATGTCTACAGAGCCCAACAGTGGCAGTTTGATTTGAAAGGTTTTCCTTGAAATTGGAAAAGATGATAGACACTGAAAGTCTTAGAGGTCAATACATGTTTTCAGATACTATGTTTAAAGAACTTGTGAAATGTAGGTCTGAATGTTTATATATGATGTGATATTCTGCATTTTACTGAAACTGTTTTGTTTTCTTCTAGGTGAATCTGGACTGGGAAAATCAACATTAATCAACTCATTATTCTTAACAGAATTGTATTCCCCAGAGTATCCAGGTCCTTCACACAGAATTAAAAAGACCGTACAGGTATGTCTGGGGAAAAAAGGTACAGCCTGAATATTGTAACTTCAAATTTAGTAACGTAAGGTGATGTACAGTTGTCACATAAGCACCTGAGTTTCAAGATAAATTCAGTCATGATATGAACCACTAAGACATATTCAGTGTGTCTTTCAGTGTATCTGAACAACAAAACTTTCAGATTCTCAAACCTGTAGCCTGTAGAAATGTGGGAGCCCTGAACTGTTTTGTGTTTTGCCTGTAGATTTAAAAACACATATATTTGAAATTTTTGGAAATGTATTGTTTATTATCAATTAAAATAATTAATAAATCTGTAGAAATACATAGATGTGCAGTAAAACCTGTCTGTTTAAGGCAGACTTTGAGAGACCAGATATTAAAGGATTTGACAGAAATGCAGGGACCTGGGTGTAAAAGTATCTGTGAGTCTTCTGCAAGCTGTATCCTTCTTGGTACCTTGTTTATCTGTTAAAAGTTGTTATTCTGACACATCAGGGACTAGGGTGATCCTGCCTAAGGCAGCAGACTTAGGCAAAGACAATGTTCCTACAAGTGCATGATGCTACTGAAATATTTAGTCAAAGACTGGAAATTGATCCATCTGTTTTGTGTAATAACTTGCTACTGATCAATTATATTTTCTCTCTAGAAAACATGTTTTCTGTATTATAAAAAGATTATTAAAAATAACAGTTGCCTAATGCAAAGAAATAATGATGCTATGGGTAGTTTAGGAAATCATTGTGTTTGTGAGGTACTTTGTGCCTACACAGCTGAGCAGCTGAATAAGGATGCCTGGGCTCTGCTTACCTCTCTTGATGTGCACTTGCTTAAGACTTTGGTGAAGATAGGTTGTGATAATCCAACTTTGTACAGGTGAGGACCAAGGGTGCTCACCATTGCTGCTGTTGCCCAACAGAGTTCCTCCAGCTGCAAAATTCAACTGTGACTGAAGTGACTGGGCAATTACAGAGGTGTCATAAAGTGATGAAACCCTGTGTTGAGTTAGGAGGGGATGCAAGCTGCAAAATAGAAGCTGTACAATAGAGTGCATTTTTTCTCATTGGAATGAAGTAATTAAGCTCCAGTGCCATGAACCACTGTCCTTACTGTTTTGTGGGACCTCAGAGGTTTTTTTGGTTAGGGTTTTGGGTAAAACATTTATTAATCCAATGTCAGAACACAGAATAATTACCATAGTAGAAGGAAAAAGTTAGTTATTATGTCCATATTGAGAAGTTTAAATTGCATTGCTTATCAGTTAGCTCAACATTAAAGCTTGAATGCTATTACAAAATTAATTCATTTCAGAACGTCAATTTTTCTTAATTGGAGGAAAGCTGCTGAACATCCAGAGTTTGATTAACAATATATTAATCGTTTCTAAGCTTTATTCATATCTATTAAGTTATTTTATCAGTTTAATGTGAAACCATAGTGACTGACAAAGTGGACTTCAAAGCTTGTTATCAAGGGCATCAGATCATTATTTGAATAAGGGTTGAGCTTACCTATTTCAAAGAGATATTAAGTGGGATGGAGGAGGTGTGCAAAGATATACTGTCATGTTATATAGTTATTACTGAGCCAATCAGTGACTGTTGGAAAACCAAATAGATGGGTGACTTTTTTTATTGGAAGAGTGATGTAGCATGATTTCATTACTGATGGTTACATTTTAGTTTAGCAGAAGCTAAACCAATTCAGGTTATGTTCATTGATTTTTAGTTTAAATAACAGTGGGATGGATTCCCTGTCATTGGAAGATTTTTGGTTTTTCAATTGGGAAAAATCTTTGGAAGAATTTGTATACAAGCTAACAAGAAAAAACCCCAAACCAAGACAAGTTATCTTTCAAAGGTAACTCACTCCCACTCTAGTTGAAGGTGCATCAGTGTAAGAAAAAATAATACAAACTTCTGTGTGGAATTTCTGGAATTTGAGTTAAGTACTTTCATCTGTTAGGTGGCAAGATTAGATGATCCATTGTTCATTCTGACCACCAAGGGTGATTTGATTTGTATTGACTTACTGGTTTAAGAAAAGGACACATACCTTTCAGAAAAACTCATTTAATGATTTTTTTTTCCTATATAAAAATAAGAAAGAATAGGGAGGAAAAAAGGGATTGAACAGAGCTCAGGCTGAAAATCCATTGCATTTTCTTCTTAATTCCACTGTGTGGGCTGAAGCTTGAGGCCAAGAGCTTGCCAAAACTATTTTCAATAGTGAATTGGGGTCTGACATGATTTAGAAAATAATATGGTGGGAATGAAATAAATTTAAATACTGTCTTCCCCTCTAGAAACTACTGTTTACTTTTATCTAATAAGTACTTTTTTTTTAGTGTACTTGCAATGCAGCTTTGCTTTCAGTTCCTAGGCATGCATGAAAACTCAGAGTAGCATTTTAAGAAAGGAACTGAAACGATCTTATTCATTATCACTGTAATTGAGGATAAAATTGTTTCCCTCTACAAGCTTGAAAATCGTTTGTGGTAGCAGCTATGTATATGATGTGGAGGTGTTTTCTGTCAAATATTAAAGAATGAAGCAGTGAGAATTGCTGTTTGGATCCACTGGATTTGTACTGTTTGGCAGTGAAAACCTTTCTAAGTTGAGGATTGATGAAACACTTTTGTAGGGTAGGGATGAGAGAAACCTCCTCACCTGAGCATCCTCAAATCTTGGTTGTAACAATCACCTGTTCTTATATGGTGGGAACAACTTATTGATGAGGAATTGTGTAAGAGGCTCTTGCATAGATAAACATAAACTGTGGTTTGGGCTTGAAAACCATGGCAGTTTTCGAGTTGTTTTGTGAGGCAGGTCCTCTGCATTAATCTCAGAAGATGCACAAAAATGGTTGAATGAGTGATTTGGTGTCAGATGAATTCAAAGTAAACATACTCAGAAATGAGAGGGTATTAAATGTGTTTTCTCTGATCATTATCTGACTGCCTTAAATGCAGGATGGCAAAGGCATGTTTCATCCAATAAAAGGCAGTCGAGCTGTAACAAGCACCAAGTGACGAACGCTGTGTAGTAGCTGCCAAGGAGACCCGTGTGACCCAGCTGACTGGAGTGCATGGGAAAAGGGCTGCTTGGAGGAGGCTTTTCTTAAAAAGTCTTAAATTCCAAGACTTGAACTAATGTTTTCCATGAATCCTTTGGGAATGCTTGTAAATCAGATGATGTGATGCAGTTGGATGCTTAACTGTGAATGACACTAGTTTACAGTGATTTTCTGGCTGTTCTCCAGATGTTGCTGCTTTCTGTGCCTTTGACCATGTATGGACACATGCATTTAGGTTAGAAAAACACAACTTTGCAGAGGCTTTGTGGCAGGGTCCTCATCTACTGTAGAATCTACTGCTTACAATATAGCCTGGATATGGTCTGATTGTCCACAGCACAGTGTAGGACATTTAATTCATCAGCTAATGTTTCTTGTTCTGTAGGTTTGTGAAAACCCTACTCTGATAGCAAGATACCTACATGAATTTATGGAAAGTAAGAAGAAAAATTAAATCCTCACTACCCAGTAATCTGTTAGCACTTTGCAGAGATTCAGTTGCTGCAGACCATTTTTCAGAAGGTGACTTCACAAATTCAGCCACACTTAGATTTTACAAGCATACAGAATCAGGGAAAATGTTTGGCATGACATTTCTGAGGACCTCCTGACCTTTCTTTTCCTTTGTTATAAACATATGTTCAAAATAATGTTTTATTAATTGCTTCTTTTGTAAAAGCATTCCACCACGAGCCCATAATAATTTAATGGTTCTTGCTGGGAATTTTTGTGCTGGAGAATAAAGCTGATACCTTGTAGCTCTTGGCAAGAGTACATCTCTTAACATTATCATCTCTAGTATTTTGCAAGTGTTGTGGGTTTCTTATACTTGCAGAGAGCTTGGTAATAGGAGGCCCGTGTGATCACTTTATTCAAGATAGCCAAAAGAATGCAAGGAATCATAAGTTAATCTCTTGTGTGCTAAAGCTTGTGAGTAGTAAACTCTTGGCTGAGTTGACTGTGACGGGGGATTACTGTCTTGCGTTCTGGTATCAATTGTGTACAATAACATTTCTTGATAGAACTCTTGAGGGTGGGAGGAAATACACTCACCATAATTAGAAGATACATTTCTAAAGCAGTGCATGTATTCCTAGATTCTCACAGCTTTCAGTTCCACACTTTTAGAAGAGTGAGAGTTGTATAGTTTGTGAAAGAGTAACTAGGTGGTGGCTTAGGCTGATGTGTGTACAGTTTTGGTTGATTAATTTCAATCCCTGTTTTTTTACACATTCCTAACCTTGCAGTAAGGCTTGTTCATGTTGGAGTTGGAATTTGGTGGTCTTGAAGTCTAGTCCAACCCGGATAGTTCTGTGACTAGTATCCTGGCACCCATTAACTCTTTGAGAACTAGCAGCAAAGGGGACTGATCCAACTTGGGTAGGATCTCTACTGATGAGTAGATAAAAACAGCATCCTGCATACTCAGAGATTAAATATGAAGCTTTCTTTGTAGGTAGTTACTGTTTTCTGTGGTTCCTGATATTCTCTTCGGAATTGGAATCAATGTTTCATTTGTGGAAGAGGGATTTAGATTGACCTTCTGCAGTGTTAATTTATCTTGTGGATTTACATTGCATCACATACATAAGCAGTGATTGCAGAGTGTTTGCAACAATGTTCAGGTGTGGCTGTGAGAGTCTGTTTCACTTACATAACAATTATGGATGTGCAAGAAGCATTAATATGATATTTCTCAAATCTTGACCTGGTCAACAGACCATCCAGCTAGGGTTTATTATAAATAGAGCTTCCTTTTCTCTCCCTAGTCAGGGTTTGTGAGGCTTAAGAAATGTTAAGCAATAAGCACCTAGGTGGCATCACCTTGAGTCTGCCAGCTCTCGTGTGGTTCTGGATAAATGGCTTACATGGCTCATTTCTGGAATCCATACTAGAAAACAGGGTCACTAGTAACTTTTAATAGGAATTGTTTTAAAATCAGGGAAAAAAGGGATGATTAAACATCTGAGCAATCGGAAAGAAGCCAACATGACTCATTTCATAGTGCTTTGCATCTCACTGATAAGTCACTGGTGTACAGCACTTTCTCAGGCAGATGGACCTAGCATTGGCAATAGCAATAATTACTGAAATATTAGTAGGAAGAAGGGGGTAGCAGTCCATGCTGCTTCACCTAGATCTTCTCTGTCCTGACGTGCTTAATCTGTTTGATGATAGGTTCACTGCAAGCTGCTTGAGCTGTGCTGTGGATGGGTGGTCACAACTGGAGGCATCAACCCCCACGCCCAGATCTTGCATCATTCCTTGTGCTGATGCAGTTGCCTTCTGAGGCTGGTTTCCATCAGTGACTTGAGCTAACAGGAACCCAATCCATTACAGTCACATGAGGTCTAGCTCAGCAGATTGCAGCCAGATTGTATTACTTTTCAATATAATTCTGTTTGTAATAGGAAACCATCACTTTGTGATTCCATTCCCAACCATTATACTAGCTGAAGAATAAATATATTCTTAAAAATACATTAACAGGACTAGAAGTGTCTGAGGTGCTTGCGGGGCGAATTAGTTTTGAAAAGTGTCATTTTCTTTGAAGTGACCAAAGTTTGCAACTTTATCAAGTTTAATGCCTGCTTAAGGTTTTTCCTGTTTAATCGGGAATTTAAATATTAAGATATTTCATATACTTAGAGGATTCTTTTATCACTGACTTTATTTAAATAATGACCTTTTTCTTTAAAAAAAATATTAATTATTGTAAAATTATTAGGATTTTATAAGCAAAACACAGACACGGTGTACCTTTGAAGCAGAAAAGTTACCAGTTCTTTGTCAGACTTCCTATTCATTAAATTCTTTTCCCGATGTTTACAATAGGTGACTAAACTACTAAAACTTTAATCTTACTGTATTCATTTTACAGGTTGAGCAGTCAAAAGTTTTAATCAAAGAGGGTGGTGTTCAGTTACTACTTACAATAGTTGACACACCAGGATTTGGAGATGCTGTGGATAATAGTAATTGGTAAGACATTCTTTGTATGTTCTCCCATGGTAATTCTGCATTGCATTTTGTGTGTGTGAGATGTAATACCTTGTGACATATTTTAAAATGCAGGCTCCAATACTCAGTTAAAATATTAACACTTTTAAACACTTGATGTAGCTGAAAACTTCTAACTGCTGTAATTGCAAGTACCTTTATAACTTGATTGAAGCACTGTCAGCCTTTTCCATTAAACTGAACGGTGCATTTGGCTCTTTACACACACATGCAGCGTGCAGAACCATCTTCTGTGCTGTCACAAGATGTGATCAGTGAAGCATATTTCTTTAGCTGCTGTTCTTAAGTATTCTGTTTAATGCTTTCACAATAAAGGTGATTGTGTTTGAAAGGTTTTTTCAGTGGACTCACACATTGTATCTTCAGAACTATGGAACTCAATTTTAGGTTGAGGAGTTGGTCAATTGCAGTGTTAAGTATCTTAATTAAGGAAAAAAAAATGAAAAGCAAAAAAACCCCACTCCAAGTTGTGGGGAAATTGTGAAGTCTATTTCTTAGCAAAACCAGGGTTTTTTATGTAAATTATGTAACTTACAGGTTTTTATTCATGTAATCTCTGCAGCTGGCAGCCAGTTATTGACTACATTGACAGTAAATTTGAGGACTACCTGAATGCAGAATCTCGAGTGAACAGACGCCAGATGCCAGATAACAGAGTTCAGTGTTGTTTATACTTCATTGCTCCTTCAGGACATGGGTTTGTATTAGTGTGTCTTATGTTTTTGTTCTCTCTCATCTCAGATAAATATCCAAATTTGTCAAGCTAAGTTCCAAATTGGATTTTCTTAAAGGCCTGCAGATCATGCCTAATTTCAATGATGAGTTTACTTTGGCTTGTCAAACACTAGCAAGCCAAACACCAGAAAATATGATTGCACATTAATTGCATTACAAGAGAAATAGAATTCTAGCAATGAAAGATACAAAGGTGTTCACAAGTGCCAGGTTTGTTTGTGATCATTATGTCTTTAGGTCACATTAGGAGAAACTGATTGACATGGAAAGCAACGGGATCTCTCCTTTCCATTCTTCCTCCCTCCCATTAATGTAAATTGAAGACAGGAAGTTTCATGCATCCTTGTAAGCATGCCATAATTCACTTGGTGTGTAGTATTTTGTCTAGTGCAAATTCCAGTATAGGTATTGCAGATTTTTTTCAGTTATTATGTTATCTTCCACCCCTGCTTAGTTTTTACTTGATCAGACTTCTATCTAGTGGTAGACAGGGAGAACTGCATTTCTAGGGTGTATTAGGTACAGATTAACTATCTGGAATTGGTTATGTATCTTTTTATCATGGTATCATGATTAAATTTGTCAGAGACTCTTGAGTTAAACCTTCAAAACCAGAAGGAGGCAAAGATAAGTATAAGCCTATTCTATTGTGTAGGTCAAAAGTAGTAAAACCTGTTGAAAAGAGTGATGAAGGCATTTAAAGAGTATTCCTCAGGCAGTAAAAAATGCCAGCTATTATACTTAGCTTCTGTAGCTAGAATTGGAATGGGTCTAATAATTTTGAACTTTACAGATACTTCCAAATATGGAAAGAAATGTCAGAGGGTGGAGTTTTTCTTGTGTAGACTTGCCTTTATTAAGCATTTTGTTGTTGTTCAACAGGGACCTTTGTAATGCCAGTTTTGCTCAACATACATGTCAGTTTCAAATGCAAATACTTGAATTCTTGACATACTGTTTTACTAGTGTGCAAAATCCAAAATGTAATTTAAATAAAGGGAAGATGATTCCTTGTCAGTCATTTCTGAGCTAATTTTCAGATTCTTCAAAAAATGTCTTCCCTCCACACTCCCATGTCTGTTAGAACTTCCTGAATCAGCGGGAAGGTATGAATTGTTTGTAAGGAAAAAGAAATGTTTCTGATGAATTAAGATTTGGTCACTCAGTTTGAGAGGCTAAAAGCTGTAAAAGTATATTTCTTGTACAGATATTTCATGTTATTTTTAGGGGAGAAGAAGGTGTAAAATTATGCTAGGTTTGCATACTGTTTTTCAATTCCTGGAATAAATACTTAGAATTGTCATCTGAGTAAGGAAGTTAATGAAGAAAATTGGTGCTGCTTTTAGCATTCATTTCCTCTTTTAAGATGCTCCCCTCTGAAAGGACAGAGCTCACTTCCTACCTGGTTTTTGTGGTGATGCAGTCTTTGCTCCCATTTCCTGTGCAGACAGCAGCACATCTAACCCACCAAGTAGTGTCCTCTTCACTCCTAAAGCGTGATTATATTTACATTGAATTAAACCACTTGTAGGTGAAATTACTTGTCCATTTAATACATTTGTAAAAGCCTGCTTTAGAAATTTAGAAATCAAGAAAACCCAACAGTTAAAGTCCTTCCATTTAATGCATCCCACCATTCTTAGCTAGTATTCCTATAAACACCTGAAATTATTGAATGGGTTTCTGTGGAAGTAAGGGGAGAGAGTGGAGGGGCAGGAGAAACCCTTCCAGGTAAGTGAGATGGGGTGATGATGGAATTCACTGTCTTTCTGAAAGTTTGGTATCTTTATGTAAAGCTTTCCTGATCCAGCCTCCACTATCAACTCTCAAGAGCTTAGGTGAAGAGACCTTGTGAACAACTCTGCTTTGGCAGCTGCTCTTCCACCCAGTGTTGCTGCCCTAGGTAGCTTTTTGAAGCAAGTAGAGGGAAGGTATAGTAAGGTGAATGGATAACCTAAAAAGTGCTTATAATATAGATGTACTTTAATGTTAGCTATTTAATGGACACATGGTGAGAACTAGTCAAATCAGTGACAGGTAGAAAATGTTACAATGAAGTTAAACATGTATTCTTTAACATTTTCGTCATTCTTTTATGTATGGTTTTCTGAAATTTCAGTACCAAATGAATCTGGTTTTAATGTTCCTAATACTAATTTGTTTTAGATGAAGAATAATCTTATTAAATCCTCTAAGTGAATCCTTTAAGCCTGACTATACTTGTTCTCATTAATGCATCGAAACCTCTCTAGTTTTACTTCTGGAAACAGGAAATACTGACCACTTTGATCCACAGACACTACACAGCCACCCTATACCCACATGATGGTTTAGTTTTTGTCACTGTCATCCATTCATAACTGTCTTCTTGTTTTACATACCAGTTCAGAGATGAGATATTTCTAATTCATTTGTACATAGGCTACAGAAGTTACCAACTTCAGAAATCTTAAGGTCTTAAAAGGTCTTCTACCTCACTCTCCAGAAAAAGCATACTGAGACATGGCTTTCAGAATCTGTAACTGTATGTGTGAACTGAGCATAATTCACAACTGTGAGCTCTTACCAGTCAGGCTTTAAGTGGTATTATCTTCCAGCTAATAACACAGACTTTACTACCTTCATAGGAGAGTTCTCGATCTCTTGCTTAAATGAGTGTACTTTCAGCAGAAGACTCATGACTACTAGTAATATTAATTTACCACTTATTCTTCTTGTGTTATACAATCTAGGGGATTTCCTGTAATAATTGCAGGTAGCCTTTTCATTTTGGGTCATCTGTCACTCATAAATCAGTGTCTTAAGATTAGTTGTCAGAACAAATCTCATCATTTGTACAATCTTATTTAATTAATATAAATTGCAAAGCTCTAATGCTGTGTTTCAGACTTAAGCCTTTGGATATAGAGTTTATGAAGCGCCTGCATGAAAAAGTGAATATCATTCCACTTATTGCCAAAGCAGATACACTTACACCTGAGGAATGCCAACAATTTAAAAAACAGGTGAGTTGAAAAATTAATATTTACAACATAGGATAATTGAGTAAGTTGATCCCTGTGGAAATGGTGAGATTTAACTTACATGCAAAGCTTAAACCCTGAAGCAATAACTTGAGACAGCAAAGCTAAGTAATTTATATCTCTAGATTTAATTATAATTCTTGGTGAAATAATCTTGTTTCTGTCCTTAGGGGAAGATGTTTTTAAGTATAGTATGTTTCTTGGCAAGTGAAATAATTCACTGCTGAGATAAAAATCAGTAAGGGAGGAAAGAAGCTTTCAAGATTTAGGTGCCAAACAGAAGTGTGTGAAAAAAAAGAAGGTATTCTACAGTATCACAGTGTTACTGATTGCACTGTGCTGTGCACTTCCATGTTGATACACTGTAATTATTAAAGATACCTCAGATGTTAGATGAGAATCAGTAAGCCTGTTCAGTGTTGGGTGTGGTAATGCATTTTAAAGAGGGTGAGATAAACCTAACATTGATACAACTGATATAATGTCTTTATATTTGTAAAATATATTTGCTGTGAGTGTCTACAAGTGGTTTATGTTTTATTTTCAGCTACACGATCAGAGTAGAACAGTTAAGCTTTGTAGTATCGTGTGAAGAGGACAAGGAGGACCCAGAACAAGACAGATATAAAGTTTGTTTTATCGAACTCTGTCCAGTTCTAGTTTAGAAGAACACAGAGTTCTGAAAAGAAGGTAGCATTAAGAGGTGTTATGTGTAAAATTCTTGGTTTAATTAGATAAGATTAAAAATTAGATTACAAAATGGAAGGAAAATGGTAGAACACAGAATATTTCTAAATATTTATGCAGCCTTATCAATGAGTGGATGTTAAATAGTGGAGACTTTCCCAAACCAAACTTTGAAAATAAGTCCTTGCATGATTTGGAAACTTAACTTCTCTTAAGACTTCAAACCTGTGTGCCAGAAATATTCCCCAGGGCTCTGCAGTACAGCTGTCAGCTAAATGGTCCAATATTTTTCCGTCCCAAAATTCTGCAAAACTAATCAGCTTGTTTTTAAAAATACCCTTCAGACAAATAGAGCATCAAAACAGGATAGCCGCTTTTTTGGTGACGCTCTCAGTTATTTTTAGATTTTCATTATTGCTTGCAAATGTTTTTCAACACTACTAACTGCTACAGTTAGTCCATCAGTCACAAGCTGTATTAAAATGGGCAGGTGATCCTGCTTCAAGCAACTGATGCTCAGGTATGCTAGAAACAGAAAAGGAGTGACAGCAGTAGCCATTGTGGGAACTCAAAGGGATAAAGTGTCCCTGCAATTATCTATTGAAATATCAGTTTTTTGTAAGGGACCCCATTGCAAGACGTGTCTGACAATTGGTTGTATTTGGTTTTACACCTATTTCTATGCAGGTAGAATTCCCATTAGAGTAAACCTCTTGTTTGTCCTGTTGTAGAAAACTGGTCTTAATTTTTACTGTCTTGTATTTGTGGTTAATATTCTGGTAGCTGGGAGGCTCTAGCTCTGATTGTGTCTTCTCTTGTCTAAGGAGACATGGTCATACTGTGAACCCTTTGGGGGTCACCTAAGGTGTTAAATATGTGCAAGTTTTATGTTATAATTTAAGTCACCTTAATCAAAAGATTTTACTTATTTAACAAAAGGAGGAGAATCAGACTGCAGCAAAAAAAGTCAGGCTGTTATAAAGTATGAAATCCTCAAACAAATAATAATTTTCTGTCTAGATAATGAAAGAAATCCAAGAACACAAAATTAAAATATATGAATTTCCAGAAACGGATGATGAAGAAGAAAATAAGATTGTTAAAAAGATAAAGGTAAACTTACTTTCTTTTGAAAATGTGTTTATGGAGGGGCAAGGGGGGATTGAGTTTGAAAAGCATTCTGTCATTAATGAAGAGCTCACCAAAATGTTCAGAAGATAGAAATCAGATGTAAAGCTGTCCTAAGGGTCAGCATTCCTTATCAGAAGCAATGAATGACATTATTAAGTCATCTGTCTAAATCCCTCAAAGGCTGAAATTCAGAATGAGAGCACTAGATCACATGCTCATTAATGAACTCTTAAAGATCACTTTTGAAAATTCATCCTTATACACCCTCTACTGCCTACCACCTTTTATATTATTATTATTATTATTGTTATTGTTATTGTTATTGTTATTGTTATTATTATTATTATTATTATTATTATTATTGATTCTGAGCTTTGAAGGAGGCAATGGTTGTCTTTCAGACAGAGGTGTGCAGTGGCATGAAGTATATGCATTACTGCTAATAGCTCTCAGGCTGATTGATATACTGAAACCTTAAAGACCTTAATGGAGATAAATGACTAAAGAAAATCAAAAGGACTGTCAGGCTATTGAAAGGCTTTTTCTTAGTTTACTCATGTTTTCAGTTTGTCCTTTCATGTTGGAGTCCATGTTGTGTATGTTTCTTGAGCCTTGCTTCTGTTTGTTCAATAGCTGTAACAGCTTCTAAGAGCTTTTAATTTTTTTTGTTACTGAGGAAATCTCCTAGGATAGATCAACACAAATAGGACAAAAAATGGAAGATATTCTGGGACTAAGCCAAGAGAGGAGCAGAATAAAAGCAAAGACAAAATTGAAAAATACTGGGCTTTGTACTCTGTCCCTTTCTGCCCCTTGAAGCTGCTTTTGGCTCCTTTGTTGCTTGTTACATTGGAGGCATTCTTGGTTCAGCTGAAAACAAGAACTTGACGTAGTTCTTTGCCAAACCTTTGAAAACTGGGTACAAGATCCAGTCAAAGTAACAGCCCTTGTAGCCAGTGGGTATGTGACTTGGTAAATAATTGTACAGTTGAGTAAATAGGAAATGGTTTGCCTCTTGCTTAGTTTACTGAGTAACATTAATGTCTGTTCCTTAACTATATTTGCAGAATCCAGCAGCATAAGGAATTCAGAAGGAGTGTGTGTATATACAAGTCATTAAACTGGGCAGAGGTCAATAAACATCATTATTCTTGCACTTTTGGCTTAGCTGCATTGCAGGGCTACAGCACTGACCTAGCTTATGTCAAGTTGATACATGGGCATGCTTTCAGTATCTTCTGGCAGCAGATTTTGATTTTTAAAGTCATACTTTATCTTGTAGGACCGTTTACCTCTTGCTGTGGTAGGTAGTAATACGATCATTGAAGTCAATGGCAAGAGAGTTAGAGGAAGGCAGTACCCATGGGGTGTTGCAGAAGGTAAGGCTTTCTTGTGATTTTTTTTTTAATCCATTTAAAACTTACTAGACGTGAGTCTGTATTTGAAATGTTTGAAATGCTTAATTTGAATGGTCTTTGGTCTAGAAATTAATTGAATATACCATATTATTCTGACAATATTGGAACAAGGTAAAGATTACGGCAACATGTAACTTTGCAAGCAGATTTCTGTTGAAGCCTCAGTAAGAAATTGTAAAACCTGTAATAATTTATTGCAGGTAATGATGTGGCTTAAATTACAGTTGTTTTCTAGCTTTTTTACCTTCTTTATCTAAAAACTCTGTATTAAATTCTTATTTCTAGAGCATTCACATTATAAACACTAATTTGATCAGTTCAATTGTCATAAATGCAAATTTTTCCAAAACATCTGAGTCTAACATTGCAGTGCTGGGGTTTAGCAACAGAAAGGTACCCAGAAATAAATAGAGTACTTTTCAATTTTTAAAGGTTTTTAAAAATGTGTTTAAAACTTGCTTTCTGCTGCTACAGAGACTTGGAAGATAACTGGATGTTCTTCTGGCAGCCATTTCTTGCGCTTTAATGCCATTCATATATTTCAAATGCCAAATGGCATGAGTTGCACCACGCTCTGTAGTAAAGAAGTCACTATTAGACTGATTTTCCATGAGCATTGAGTTTTTTCCTTTGGTGTGCATGTATTGAATAAAGAGAATAATTTTTCCTTCACTATTTCTGCCTTCCAAGGGCATTGGACTATAAATTGGATGCAGTGTAAAACAGACAAAAAAAAACAAACCCCAGCCAACAAGCAGTGTATGGACCAATACTTTAGAAAGGAATGCTGTAACACTTTGAAGTGCATGTCTGGCAGGAAATGAGGTTTGGCAGAAAGTAAAAACCAGCTGCATCAGAGAAGATGAAGCTTTATTTCAGGCTCTTCTGTTGGCATTTGGAGATGTGCAAAATGGTGCTGCTTTTCTTTATTTAAAAAAAAAATCTGAACGGTTTTCATGTTCATGATTGTATGACTTTTGGAAGGGAAAAGCTAGCCTAACTAAAAGGAACCTCTTGGAGTGGCTTTCAGTCTGTCAGCTAAGGACAGAGATGATGCTTTTTTGAGAGTATGACTTCATGTACCATCTGAGTGGAATTTACCATTCTGTGTAAAACCATGGATAAAATAATGCAGGAGTGCAGATACAAGAATGAGCACACAAAGTGGCCATGTTCTGCATTTTTCTGTAGGATTCACAGAATTTACTTGGACTATTTTTCTTCCTTCATCCTGTTTTTTTCCCTCCTTGCTGTGAAAATGTCTGTCTTTACTTCAGAGGCACATTGGAACCTGCCCGGTGCCTTTCTTTTGTGTGCGCTAAGAGCTTTGTGTGTTGCCCTCTCTGTCTGCGCATCGGAGAGTTCTGGAGTGTGCATTTTTCTCCAGTGTCATTTCATGATCTCACAGGGAAATGCCACTCACAGCATCAGCCTCTCCTACTTTAGTGGGGTGATAAGCACAGTGGAATAGGTGGCATCTAATGACAGCTGCCAGTTCTCTCTTGAACTGTAGATGGGTTCATCAAGTTCAGTGCACAGTCTTTCTTTGCTTCATTAATAAAGAACTAAATCCATATTAAAAGGAAGACTTCTGCAACTTACTGGGCAGGGACAAACAGGTTGAGTCCGTCTTTTAACGGGTATTGGATATAGCTGGAGCTAGACTGAAGTCTTCGCTTAGTGTCTGATCCTTACACAACTGTGCTAGCAGGCAGCCAAAGGATCAAACAGTTAAACTGGCAAAACTGTGCTTCTGTTGTGGTAGCTTATTCTGCTGCACTGACTCAGAGTACAGTTTGCCAGTATGGCTTAGGGGAGCATAGGAACTCTGCTAGTAAGACACATTAATATAGTTACGTTAATGCTTTCCTTCTGTTGACACACATGTTGTTTGAGTAAGTAAAGGCTGTGGGAGTAATTTGTTGTTGGAATGAATGTAGATGGGTGACGTCTTACCTCTGTGTAAGGCACAGATTTTGGTTGACATCTCAACAAAAGCTTACTTCTTCTTGCAGTTGAAAATGGCGAACACTGTGACTTCACAATTCTGAGGAACATGTTGATAAGGTAAGTAACTGACAGGTAACATTAAGTTTTCTGGTATGCCTGAGGGATTAGGAAGTCATATACTGGAGAAAAAAGAATTTGAGATAGTGAGTTCATGTGAATTCCCTTATTTTTAATTGTAAACAGTTATCTTGCATTTTATGATAACTTGTTTAACCACATATTTAGCTTAGCAAGAAGTGGTGTTGGTAGTGAATTTTTAGCGATTACTTGTTCTCTTTCTTGTTACTAGTCTGTAGAAACCTGTTAGTCTGATGTGTACTTAGTTGTAGGCATTTTCTAAAAACTTTAGCACTGAAAATTTACCTAAAGCATGACTGCCTGTGCTGTCGTATTAGGTGCTGAGTCCTGTGCTCCCAGCAGCCCACTAGGTTACATCTGCTGTAAATACTGTTAGTTTGATTCCTAAGCTTGGCTTTTCTCCAGGCTGACAATAGAAAATTGTGAAAAGAAGTGAATGCTTTTAGCTTAGTCTTGAACTTAATGTTTAGCTCTTGTAGAATTAAAAGCTAGGAACTGGGAAGTTTTGGCTTGTTGTTTCTTGCCTGACATACTTTTTCTCACCTACTACAGTAGTAATACACAGTTTTCTTATCTGCCTATCAAATACCTGCAAGTTTATCCACTGAACTCAAACTTTCCAAAGACTGGTCCTGTAAGTTAGTGTTTGGAATATTGCAAGCTTTAGATCGTTTGATGCAAAATAATCTGGTATTTCTGTGCCTTTGCTCTCTTGACAGCTCCAATTTAAATGGTAGAGTAGTAACACACTGGGGAATAGGACATTAATGGAGGGATATAATTTAATTCAAGTCAATCTGCAAAATGAGCAGGGACTGATCTTTCAGAAAGTGTTTTGTTTACACTTATTGACAGAACTCATATGCAGGACCTGAAGGATGTCACTAACAATGTACATTATGAGAACTACAGAAGCAGAAAACTGGCAGCTGTTACATACAACGGTGTTGACAATAACAAAAATAAAGGGCAGCTAACAAAGTAAGTTCCTTTTAAGGATGTACTGCATTTTAATCTTTTTACTCTCCTTTTGTTTGCTTTACTGGTTTTGTGACTGTGTTGTGGTATTTTTGGTTTGGGGCTTTTGGGGCAGAGGTGCTGGTAGATTTGTATGTATATAGCCTTCAGTCGTCCCTTTGCTGTGTCTGAAACTATATGCCTCTGGTTTACTTGTAATTTGTTTTTTTTTCCTTTTTCACTAAGGTTTACACTAGTTTCACTGAACATATTAAATAATGGATTCAGTTTTGAAGAGAATTGGGACATTTACTCAGAGTTTTATTTCACTGGTACTGCAAAGTTTTTGTGCATTAGTTTCTATTTTAGTTTATATGTTATTTGTGAAATTATTGGTTCTTCTGCATGAATGACCAGTATTCTGTGCCAGGGATATTTTTGAGAAGAATGGGTTAATATTTGTTTAGAAAGTCTGAAAAAGCAGATCTGCTACTGTCATCTTTGAAATGCTGCTCTGGCTACTCCTATGGCTGCTTATCACGGCAGGGGAATTATTGCAACATCATTATCTTTTGTGAGAAGGGAGTTGCAATGCTGTGTTTGGGGGCTTTTGTAACTGATTTTTCAAATTCAGGTATGTCATTTTTATTACCTCTGACAAGAGATTATTTGCCAACCTGAAAAAGTTATTGAAAGATTTAAAAGTAGGCTCCACAGTATTCTGAATTGTATATGCTATTTGAGAATAGCTACCGTCAAATATCCTGCTCTGCATGTAGTAACTGCATCAACAGTAGTTGGTGATTAAATAATTAATAGTTAACTGTACTCTTACTTTGTACTATATTTAAATACAAATTACTCAATGAAAATAAAGGGTACTATTATTTGCAACTAATGGTATGCAAAGTTACAGCTGTTCTTCCTGGAAAAGATGCCTGAAATCAGTTGGAAATACCTGCTATTTGCACCAGTATGGCAGCTACAAAGTCATTTTTCACTAAAGAAATGTGTATTCTACACTCTCTTAATGCTTTGAAAGTTGTGAGGGAATGATTTAAGTAGACGTGATTTAGTTTCATCAAGTGTGAGTCTACATGAGACTTCCCTGCTCGGCACTGACAAAAAATGTAATAGTTTGTGTCAGTTATAGCATCTCTTCAGAAGTGTACTTGCATTTAAGTAGAGTTTCTAATGAGGTCAAGTCTTAAAAATATTACTTTTCAAATATATGTGTCCATAACATTGTGGTTGCTTTTTCTCACTGTCATGTCTCTTGCCATTGTGGTATCCCTGACTCGTATCTCAAGGCTTCTGAGTGCACACAGCAAGTCTGTCAGGTGAAAATGTAGTAATAGCAGTGCAGAAGAGAAAATTCTGCATTTTCTCCAGGACTTCTAACTTGCTATTACTGTGCTTTTTACTGTACTATTGTTTGCTATGACTGCACTGAAAAGTGACCTTTTTTTTCCCCATACTGAAATATCAATTTGGGATATCAAAGGAAGTTGTTTACATTTTTCTGTCTGTGTTGTTAAATACTGGAATTTCTTATATACCTTCCAAAATCTTAGTATGTTTTCCTTAGATTTTGGAACATCTGAATTTTAGTGACAGCACTTTGACTATTTTTGTTTTGTGCCTGCTTAGATTTGTGTTAGTCTGCACCTACCGGCTCAGTCTGTTACCTCATCCGTGTAAGGACTGGTTATTCTGCATTCTTAAAAATAATGAGACTGACTGTTTAAAGTTATTTTTTATTCCCATATTGCAGACACAATAAGATGTTATTTTATGCAAAAATAGATCTATGAGTAGGTTTCAAAACTTTGTGACCTTCATTCACCCCTCCAGCCCTACTCAGTTTCTGATAGCATTCCTGATACTTCTTCTTGAGCCAGAACCTACACTACGAGGGTCTGGAATAACTTTGCTTTCTGAGGCATGCTCACTCTGCATCTTCTGCCACTTAAGGTCACTTTGCTGTCCCACCTGAATATTTCCAGGTGAATGTGCCTTCTGGAACTATTTTCTTCTTTGGAAATCTGTTGCTTGGAACACTGCAGTACTGCAGCCCAGAGATGAGTAAATACAATAGGTGCTCTTTGCTATCAGGGGTTTTTTTTAAGTTCAACAGAATGAGTAAATAATTGCAGTTTGACTCAGCCATCTGAAAGATGGCAAAATCTATGGCAAGCTTACAAAGACTGTTTTGAATATTTTGGAAGAGTTTGTTCCCCAGAACATAGGGTGACTTAATAAGTAAATACATGAAAAATACATGAAATTCTTGAATGCACATGCTGGTTATGAAGCAGCTGATGCTATTTTTGTCATTTTACCTTAGCCATATGTTGGGTTGCAGCTTTTTTTTTCTTTTTCTTTTTTTTTTTTTTTTTTTAAGTTATAACATGCTTTTTTTTGCTTCAGTGTGTTTTTGTAGCTTTTGGTTTTTTAATCTAGTGTAGTTGAAGCAGTTTCAAGTTCCTAATAACCATGTGCCTCCTGGAAACTGAGGGGGAGGAACAGATATTAACAGTTTATCTGTGCCTCCCCTTAGGAATTTCATGCTTGCCTGCTGGCCTTTTGAAAGAGGTGTGTGTCTCAAACTGGGGCAATATCGGTTCTTGCATGGGAGACAGATCCTGTGTCTGTGAGAATGGAGACAGGCTCTGATGCTGTCTGGTGGTGTTACAAGCCTATGGTTAAACACAGATACACCCCTGGCTCTGGAAACTCCTAAGCTGCTGGGTTTTGAGAGACTGGGAGGCAGACATACCAGGAGACATGCAGTGGTGCTTGTACTTTTCCAAAAGTGTCTCCTGCTGGCAGCTGTTGGAGGCTGGATTGACCTTTTGTACGTTTACAACAGCTGTATTTTTATGATCCTAGTAGATCTCAGTTTTTCATGCAGCTGTTAACATATTTCTTAAGACAAAAATGCTATGTGAAGACAAATATGTACTACAAATTTTAATAGCACTGTGTAGATGAATTGAAACATTTTTCTGTTCAGTTATTAATCTTAACTCTGATTTGGTGAAACTTGACTGTTCTGTAAGTAACTTGTTAACTTAGGAGCAATCCAAAGCACATATTTTCCATGGTTATGGAGCTTTGTTTTTTGTATTTAAGGTTTAGTCTGTTTTTTAAATTTTCAGTATCATCCTAACCATTAAAAAATAAAATGTCAAGATAGTCTTCACATAAGTAGATAACTTGTCTCTAAATGGTGTGGTAATTGCAATTTCACATGTGTACTATGTGACATGTGAGAAAATGGGCATGTGCTCTGAAATTCAGAAGTTGTAATTTGAGAAGTCTTTTTGGTTTGCTATATGAAGGTTCTATCTGTAGTGAAATCAAAAGTAAAATCTTATTTTTATTGAAAGTCATATTGTATGTCGTAAAGATGAGTGTTATCCATCATCGATCCAGGGTAATAAAATGCACAATGCTCGAGTCCCTCTGAGTGTTAAGCCCGGCCCACTTCGAGCTCCTTTGCCTGTACTCTTGGCGAGCTCTGTGAAGCGGCTGCGATGCCGTGCAGCCCCTGTGAGGGGATGGTGAGATCAGAGCCTGTTTCCAGCCCGTTTTCCGAGCCGAGGCACGCTGGCTGCAGCATCCGCAGCCCGGGGAGGTGACGCTGCGGCCGCTGAGACCTCTGCTGGCCGCGGGAGCCGAGTGCTCCTGCTGCAGCGTCACAGCATTCCTGGGCATTCAGTACACTGGCCTCTGCTAGCTGACAAATGCGAAACGAGGAGAGAAGCCTCCAGGTGGCAGTGGTTTCTGAAAACTTGTTTAGAGCAAGTGGTGGTTCATGGCACTAAAATACTTGAAATCTTTTAAAAAGCATAGATGTTGTAGGAAAACTATTCCTGAAAGCATCTGCACATCAAACCGTGTTAATGTTGACATGACAGTAGAGATCAACTAACTGAATTTGAAATAAATATAACAAGCTTTAACTAACAATTTTTCCTTTTAGTGTGAAAAATTTGCTTTTGGGGGAGCAAAATTGTTAGGAATCTAATAATACTGAATTTACTTTTTTAATTATTGCTTTTTGGTTTTGTGGTTTTATTTAAGCATGCTAAGCTAAGCCTCTGTATTTTTTGTTTTTTAGATTTGACACAGTTGAAGGCATGTAAGTGGTCATTTAAATTTTTCCAAAAATCTTAAGACAAAAATTCTATAAACACAAAAAGGATTTCACTTTGATGTCTGATGTTTCAAAGTTAAAACAGTTCCCTGGTATCCCACTCTTAGCGTTGTTTTTTCCACTAGCATTTGGTTTGGGTTTTTTTTCCTAAAGCTGTGCTACTGTAAACTTTAGGGATTTATAAATGTTTACAGTGACAAGTACCTGTCTAAAAACCCATACTCTTTAGAAACCTTTTGGCTAAGATTCAAGTCAAATTTGGTCAAATTTCAAAAATCAGTAGAAGCACATAAATTATGGAATTACCCCAGTTTCTATCCATGGCTCAGTCATCTTTATATAGATGCTTATAAAGAATTAGTGGAATTTTTAGTCTTACCTGTAAATTTACAATTCATCATTGAATTGGGGATTTAGTAACTTCAATAATTTCTGACCATGATTTTATCTTATTACCTGCTTGCAGAGATTCTACTTTGCACATATCTAGAATAATTTTTAATTTTTGCAGAATAACTTAGAGGACTGTTACTAGAGCATGTCCTCTGAAATCAATTAAATGTTTTACATCTTTGTTTAGTGGTTTGTGGATTTTTTTTCCCTTCGGCTCTCTTTTTTTTTTTGTGTATGTGTGTGTGGTTTTTTTGTTTGGTTTTGTTTAAATCCCTTATATAATTTTGTCCTGAGATACAGGCTGATGTGCTTTTATCTGTGTCACATACTTAGGACCCAGCAAACCAGTTGTGACCTATGTTGTAAAGCTCTCAGCTGTAAATGCTCGCTTGTCAGTTCTTCAGATTTTCTGTGCAGACTGATTCTTACCACTTTCTCAAATACAGCTTGCATGGCATCCCCATTGGATTACTCAGTTTTCAATCAAAAGACAGTTCTGCACCCCTTTCAAGTCAAAACTGCAGCAATGATTGCTCGATATTTATTCTACTTTGCAATTAATTTTTGAAGAGCAGATTCATTTGAGAACTTTACATCTCTAGAAAAAAAGTCTTGTTTTGACAGCTGCTTAGCTTCCACAAGTACTGCTACTCACCTTCTTTCACCTCCTTAGTATTTTTGTGCATTATTGTACCTCACCTGTGTTTAACCATTAATTTTTTCCTTGTAAAAGATTGCTAGTAGTTGACCTTCTGAAGAACTAAAGTAAAAAGTAATCTGATGATCAATTTCAGTTCTATATATTCTGCATCATTTTACTGACAAATCCAAGTGTTGCAGCTATTAATTCAGATTCAGTTCAATATATGCATTAGATATCCTCTGCTGATTGATTGTAATGATTCCAAATATAATCAATCCTTCATTTTTGCCAACACAATAGCTAAAATTTTGTCCTTTTAAGCCACAGATATTCAAAACTGAAACCAGAGGCCAGTGGGTTTGAGTGCTCTTTGTGGAACAGCAGAGTCTTAACAAAACTCTATAGCAATCATCACTAGATGTCAATCATCCTGTTTTATTAGATATTTACAGTGAAACTTTGTATTTAAAACCCATATCACATAACATGGATAGGAGGCTTATTCAGCTTTGAAAATTAAGTACAATCCAGGAAAGTATATCATACAGGATATGGAAAAATTAAAAATAATGTACATTATTTTTATATGTTACGCCTGTTAATAGCTTTCTAAAGAAAAACTTTCTAACAAATACTTTGAAATACTGATGTTCAGTTCCCCAAACCTTTTTTTTGAAGGTGATCTCCCTTTAAAACTATGACCAGAGCATTCAACACAGTTGTAATGTTAAATGTCTCTTGGGCTGCCTTGGGAACAATGAAGATTTAGAGAGAAAATAGGACTTTAGTCTGCAGTGCTCCTAATTTTCTTATTATGTCCATTAAATTTTTTTTATATATTTGAATTATGGGAAAGAAAAAGTTGCCTGAAGGATCACTTGGAAGGTGCTAATTTTCTTTTCCTTGTTATAACATTGGTTTCTTCTCTTCCCATGACCAGGTGGTTCTACAGATAGAAAATCAAGAGTTTCTGTTAACCTAAATGTAGTGTAAATCAATTGTGGGGGAGAAAAAGACGTTGTGTGAAATATCTTTTTTCAGTAAAGCTTATCTAAACAGTTAATATAATAATGCAAATTGAATTTAAGCTAGCAGTGCCTACAGCGATGTGTTTATCTTACTGCTTCAGCATTTTTATCTTGCCTTTTCCAGATGCCCTAATGTAACAGACAGGGAAAAAAGTTCTTACTAGCTAACTGCTTCTTCTGGATTTATGGCAGGAGCCCGTTGGCACAGATGGAGGAGGAAAGGAGGGAGCATGTAGCCAAAATGAAAAAAATGGAAATGGAAATGGAACAGGTGTTTGAGATGAAAGTCAAAGAAAAAGTCCAGAAGCTGAAGGACTCTGAAGCTGAGGTAATCAAAATGTTTTAAACACCAATATAACTTGGGGCTCAACAAGTGTAGAGATGGGACTTCTTGCCAAGACTCTGCAACATAATTGATTCCATAGTTGGTTTGTATGTGTCAAGACAACACCATTCTTCTTTCTCAGCTTGTTGTCTTCGCTGAAATGGTATAAGCCTAAACTTAAAATGTAATTTTAATGTTCACATGCATTTTATTTTTATTTTCAGGCATAGCATGTTAAAATATGCCTTAACTTCCTTACTGTCTTCTGCTCCCTTTTCTTTGGTGTATTTTGTGCTTATTCTTCCATGTGATTTTAAAAGTTCTTGAGACTTTCATGGCTTACATAAGCTAATGCAATAATGATCATTTGTTGTGTGTATTGAAAAAGCATTTCAGGAATTGGACATAATGCCTATAGGACATCACCAAAATCAGAATTCCTAGGCTAAGGAAGAGTCAGGGATTTGTTTTTGTCAGTGTTCTGGTTTTTTTGGATACTTAATTTTATGGATACTTAACTCTAATTTCTGTTATCTCCGGGTGAAGTCTTCACAGTGAATCTGTTTATTCACAGGCTTCCAGGGGCTCTGAAAGTGATATTTTTAAGGGACTATTATAAAAGTTTAAGTAAAACTTCCTAAGTAAAAAATCAGGTAATTTTTTAGTTTTGGGAAAGCAGTTTCTCACAAGAAGCCTAAAAGAGAAGTTCAGAACTGTCAAAGTTCCTAAAGAAGGTTTGTCTCCAAATTTGAAGTAAAATGAGGAAACTTGGAAGGGTAGTTGAAATGCTTGGCAGCCTAGGCACTGTAAGAGGTGCCAAGGCATACTGGATCAGAGGGAAAAAAAAACCAGTCTAGATTTTTTTTTTTTTTGAGAACTGAATAGAAAGGGATATGAATAGTAAGATACACCAGTCAGCAACTTGAGAATTTTGAAGCTATATGTTTTATCTGGATCATGGCTTTTGTAGTTACTTGATTCATCCTTTCCTCAATTTCTGTCTGGAATGTTTTTGAACACTTTTTTATACTTCTGGCCTCCACATTCTCCTTGTTACAGAAAAACCAAAAATATTTCTGGTTTTTGTGTACTATCTCATGACTTTTTGACTGAGTGTATCTTGTCATACCAGTTTTTTATGTTCATGCAATACATTCTTTTATCTTCACCATTCATGGTAAACTTCTGTTACATTTATCTAAATATAGAAAAGTAGGAAACAGACAGTGCCATGTAAAATGTGTAAAAGGAAATAGGTTTTCAAGGGTTTGTGTAAAACAGGGTCTTGTGAGAGAGTAAGGAAAGAGGAGGTTTTATATCACTTTCTCTGAAGTGTGGACATCAGGGCAAGGAAGGGGATTCTGCCCTTCTGCTCTGCTCTGGTAAGACCCTACCTACAGTGCAACATCCAGCTTTGGGACCCCCAGCGCACAGGAAGGACAAGGAACTGTTGGAGTGAGTCCAGAGGAGGCCACCAAAACAATTAGAGGGATGGAGCACTTTACTCGTGTGAGTGAAGGCTGAGAGAACTGGAATTGCTAGGCCTGGAAAAGAAGAGGCTGTGTGGTGGCCTAATTGGGGCCTTCCAGTACTGAAGGGACCCAACAAGAAAGATGGAGAGGGACTATTTACTGGGGTATGGAATGATCGGAAAGAGGAATCGCTCTAAACTGAAAGAATGTAGGTTTAGATCAGATAATAGGAGAAAGTTCTTTATTATGAGAGTGGTGAGGCACTGGAACAGGTTGTCCAGAGACATTGTGGGTATCCCCTGTTCAAGGCCAGGCTGGATGTGACTTTGAGCATCCAGGTCCCTGCCCTTGGCAGGAGGATTTGAATTAAATGATCTTTAAGGTCCCTGCCAACTCAAACCATTCTATGATTATCTCAATTCAAAAAAACCCATTATACCACACAAAAGGAATCACTTCTCCTGACAAAAGTTTCCATACTCCCACACAATACATTTGATTGTCAGTCTGTCCCATCAGTGTGCAGGAGAGAATTCTTATTCTGTTTTGGAATGTTGACAAGTTGCTTCCTCAATAATACTAATTCATTTGATTAGTGAATAAATTAATCCACCTAGTCTTTTTTTCCAAATAGATACACAATGTAGTTAACGCTGTAGGATGAAAGCAATTTTTTTTTCACCCCAAAGTCAAAGATGCTGCTCTTTTATGCATTAGTGATACTCATATGCTCTGCAACTTGCTGCTTAATGTTTGCATCAAATACCAAAGTATTTTTTAATTTTCTTTTACTTGCCAAATGTAGCTGCTTATAAATCCTGTTTGTGAATTGGGCAGCATTTGGAGCATTTTCTGTTAACTGTACAGTGAAGCTATGAGATTAATAACCTTTTGGTTTCTGTTACTGGTGATACACTTTTTAATCTCAGCTGCTTTCTCTGAAGAGAAATAGAATACATAATTTTCTTGCATTAGTAAGTTCAGTTGCTGGTATTTATTAATATAGTTCTAAAAGTTGCTGTATTTTCTGCACCTACTGACTCTGTTCATAATCTTCTACAGCTGCAGCGACGCCATGAGCAAATGAAAAAGAATTTGGAGGCACAACACAAAGAATTGGAGGAAAAGCGTCGTCAGTTTGAGGACGAGAAAGCGAACTGGGAGGCTCAACAACGTATTTTGGAACAACAGAATTCTTCCAGGTAAATTGGAGTCTTGTCCTGCACTTCACAGTGGAAGTTCTGTAGCTTTCTGCTCAAAGGCAATTTCTGAGACAGTAATGGTCCATCCGTGGTCGTTTACCATTATGGAGGTGTCACTTAAAAGCCAAGAAAAATCTTGAGCTGCTTTTAGTTACAAATGACCACATTTCAGCAATAATGGGAAAATTATTATTAAAGCAGATTTTAGCCTGCAAAAAAACATTGTACCCACACATAAATATATCTGTGTAAAAAAATAAATATTTATATTGATAGATTGTGTCAGACTTCTGAGGGATGAAGAATTATAGCTTTGAGAATTAAAATGTTTAATTCCCAATGTCCTTTGGAGGGGAAATCTGGTGGTAACTGCATTACTTGATTCACACAGTACAACTACTGTGTACTTAGTAAGTTTCATCCATTGTGCTGTAACCAGCAAAGCCTTATTAAAATTCCTTTTTTAAAAGGTATATATAGTTTTTTTAAAAAATCAGAACATGTATGTGTTATTTAACAAACTTTTTTTTTTTAATGGAATTTTAGAACCTTGGAAAAGAATAAGAAGAAAGGGAAGATATTTTAAATGCATCATTCTGACCACCAGTTATGTATTAGTTGCCAATATACCAGCCTGGACATCAGTGTTTGTTGGATCCGTTTGACCAATTTTGCACCAGTCGTATCCATAGTAATGGATTTAACAGCATGACAAATTTTTGTTAATTTTGATGGAGAATGAGATGCCTTGAATTGTCTAGGGTGTTGTGTACTTGGAAAAATAACAGCTCTAAGTACCTTTTTTCATTCTTTTTTTTTTTTAACAGGTGTCATTTTAATGCAAAAGAAAACATTTTACTGTTGCACAATCATGTTCTGGTGGTTTGACAGTTTACAAAAAATGCAGGACTCTAGACGGTTTTTAGTGAGGATAAATTGCCATAATATGATGCAAACAATGCTTCTCTATTATTATAATACAAGAATTCCATTCAGTGCAGCATATACAATAATGTAATTTAGTCTAACACAGTTGACCCTATTTTTGACACTTCCATTGTTTAAAAGGACACATGGAAAAAACAAAAGTTGTAAGCTTACAGTGCACCTAAGCTTTTTATAACAACCCTTTTATGTTTTGGATTCTTTAAATATATGCTATTCTCATTTAGTAACTTCTTTAGCCAGAAGGATCTCATTATTGCTTCATTTTTTGTAATAACATTTAATTTAGATATTTTTCCATATATTGGCCCTCCTAAATAGAATATAGCTTCTTTCATATGGTAGGAACCAGTGAGTAAATCTTTCCTTTAACTCCCTTTTTACGTTTTATGGTAAGTAGCAGGAAAATGCATTTATAGGTCATTTCTAGGCAAAATTGTGGAGTTAACTACCAACCTGTTTCTACCTGTGTGCAGTCTTTCTTTATTTTACTAGAAATGGAAATATGGCCTCAAGAAAAACATCACCATTTTGCATTTAGCTGTATTCATATACTGCATTTCTGTATTTTTGTTTGTATTGTAAAAAGTTACATAATAAACAATGTTGTGATGTAACACGCTGCTGTGTCAGGAATTGTAATGGAGTTAAACAGCTGAGTACTTCTCTAGAAGTGTGTGAACTTTCTCTCTGATTGACCTGTGTCTTTGATTCATCTGAGGAATCACTTTAAGGTGTTGAAGGCCCCATTTCCGTGGCCATGCTCTGAATTGGCTAAACAAGGATCTTTCTGTCATGCCCAGGAGAGGGCACCAAGAGCCTGCACACTTTGTGCTGTGTCCCACCAGCTCCCCTTCTGGCAGTCCTGCTTTTCCTGCTGTTCTTACTGCCTTCTGCAAGCTTTTAGGAGGATCTGATGGATGGGTGGGAAACAACACACTTGTAAATTGTTAAAAATTGATGGGCATCTCTTATGTCTGTTTGCCTGTGGAATAATGAAGAATATCTCATTTTTTGCAGATGTTCCCTGTATTATTCCTCCTACTGCTGTGTTTCTGCTCATTTTTCTTTTACATGAGTTATGATTGCAGAAATATGATTTATTCAGCTAGCTTCTCAAAGAAGTTGCATTTTCAGTAGTCTGCATAAAGGCCTTCTTGTAACTCATTTCAAATATTCTGCCTCTTTTTCAGAGAAGACACTGAGTATCAGTAAGTGGACGTAGCTTTCCCTTGCAAGTAAATAGAATTGCAAAATCTGATCTGTGGTAGATCTCAGAGAACGTATACTGCCTGCATCTGCCCCTCAAGTTTCAGTTTAATTCAGTAAATTGAATAATTTGGTAACAGTTATCTAGGACATAATTCTGAACTGCTTTTTGGACCCATCAAAATTGAGGATGCACTCTATGGGGGTATATGCTGGTACTTTAGCATCCCCATTTGCTCTGAAATGGAGATGTCATTTATCAGGAAACTTGGTTTCACTATGCTTGTCTTCATTCTTTCCACTGTTACTCTCTAGCTTCTCACACACACTCAGGATGATCAGAAACTTGTGTAAGCTCATTAGATCTTTTGTATTAATCATTTGGGCTGGAAGGTTCTTGAAGTTTAATTCCAGGCCTCACATCATGGATAGGGACACCTTCCACTAGACCTGGTTGCTCAAAACCCCATCCAGCCTGGCCTTGAACACTGCCAGGGATGGAACATGCACAGCTTCTCTAGGCAATATAATCTATTATACGGCATTTGTACTTGGGTAAAAATGTAGAGTGTGTGTTTGGAGTTCTTGTCTGAAATAGAGCATTGCCCTTTTGGGGAAGACTTCTGTTGCCTCAACTTTTTTTAAAAATGCTTTGGCTTTTCATGATAAGTTTGGGCTGCACCAGGGCTTTTGTATTAAAAAAGTAAAATTGAGAATGATGTGTGAACCTCTGCAATACAGTAGCTGTGTAGCCAAAAATACAGTACATGTAATGTACTGTACTACAAATGTAGTACAAAATCTGTAAGCTAATGAAGCACTATGAGACAGCCCGGGTTTGTGTTTTTTTTCTTCCACTGAATAAAACATAACTTAAATGTGTTATTTCTGCAAAGCCAAAACTCATTTTAATTGCTAATATTTGGGTACTAAAATTTCCCTGAATTAGTGTCACAACCCTGAGCACATGCAGGAGAGGTTTTGTGGTGTGTATGCTGATCAGCCAGAAACCTGTTGCATCCAGGTGTCACTGGATAGTATTGGACTTGTCTTCTGTTTCTTTTAAAGTGTGCAGGGAAACACCGCCTGCTTTGCAGAGGCACAGAACAAGAGCTGTTAAGGAGCAGTTCTGTGCATCTGCTGGGCATTTCTATATCAGGAGTTGCTCCAATAATGTAGTCCCAGATAGTTGTGAGGCTGGAAGTTTTGCTGCTTTTGTATGAGAAGGAAGATCTCCATTCAGCTTAGTGCATGTTCTGTGAAAGAGGCAGTGAGGGAGAGAAAATAATCCTGCTCCTGCCAACAATGGCATTTCAAATAGCCCTTTTTAATATGCAATTGCACTTAAATATGGGTGGTAGGTATATTTCATTTTAGATAGAGATAGGTAGGAAAATGTATCTATATTTTTATATATGAAGTGAGTAAAGACTGCAAACTTAGGATTTTCTTCTCATATAAAACACATTCCCACATTGGGTTGCTTATCTGGCTGACTGCAATGGAGGTTCAGCATCCTGAGTATCAGGATGCTGCAATTGTTGCTTCCAGAATGAAATACAAAGTTTTGAGGGAGTGATGTAATACAAAGTTTTGAGAGAGTGATGTAATTATTTTGGCTTTCACTGCAATTTTCCCATTTGATAGGCAGTGAACTGCACTGACTCTTCAAAAGGCCACGTTTGACCTCTTTGGTTTGGGTGACACTGTGTGACCAGAGTACTCTTGTGGTCAAGGAGCCAAAACCATTCCTCAGTTGGGCACTTCAGGGAGTGAAGCAAATCTACATTTCCCCTTCATAATTTCCACGGTATGCATAAGAGATTATTAATTGTTTGGTGATTGCTTTTGTCTTCATTGATTCAAGAAACCCCTGGATCTGATTTAAATATAAATGGCTTTAAATAATGCTTTTAAAGGTTTCAATACAGGTAAATCAATGTGGAGGTCAGGAGTTGGGCTGGATCACTGGTTCATGCTTTGACAACAAGCAGAAAGTGTAGCTGAAGTTGTGGAGCAAGCCAATACATGAAGGGTTCACCTTCCTGTTTGTGCAGTATTGTCAGGCCGATTTGTCTGGGGTAGTTGAGGGCAGGCTGTGTTAGTGCCCGAGGTAAGGAGGAACTTTTCCCTGCAGATGACCTGACGAGGTTGCTTTTGCACAGTTCTTGGGTTTCCAACCCCTAATGTTTACAAACCTCTCTCAGTGTAGTTGATGTTTCTCCACTGCCAACATCTCTGTTTTCTCACACTGTGCACTCTAAAACTCAGCAAAGGCGGTTGCTCCCTTCTCCACAGCCCACACCTGCCTCATCCCACATTCTGGTGAGTATCCTGTTCTGCTGAGGTGGCCAGCCATGAGGATAGCCTGGGCTCCTCACACCAGGTTCTGCTGTGCTACTCTTCCTGAAAATGGGCTGCCTTCAGGGATGGAGCACTTCTGGAGCTGTGCTCTATGCTGCGGATTTGCCCACTGCTGCCTTCCTGTTGCCACATGGTTACTTCTCCCAGGAACTGCTCAGCTTGTTCCTCTTGGCAGCTTCCCTTCTATCTAGTCACAAGTGTTCAGCATTTGAAGTGTGTGTTAAATCCTGGTAAAAATGGCACAGGTCATCTTCAGGGGGTGCTAATGGGATTCCTCCCCCACACATGGATCCAAATACTGTCTAGTGCTGGAAGAAAGCACTGTTCCCATCCTCTTGGCTTGATGGAGGTTATTGGCTTTCTTTGGCTCTGGGCAACAGAGAGGAAGCCCCGTGAACAGAAGGCCTTCCCTTACTGTGGTGCCAGAGACGGGAGAGTTTGATCCGTTCTTCAGGAATCCACAGCTGCCTGGGGTGTGTCTGCATGAGCAGGAAGGGATACAGGAGGGCATCTGAGACTACAGGTGGGGACCCAGCAGCAGAACTGGGGTCCTGGGGTGCAAGTAATGGCTGCAACTGCAAGTAATTCCTGCATGCTGCACCCTGTTCTCTTCCCTTTCACTATTAAAAGGGCATGACCACTAGAACAGATTTTTGAGCAATATCATAAGGAACTGCTGACTGACAGGAAAACAAGACAAAATTTTTATCCATTCCCCTTCTGGCTGCAAAAGCAGCTCTGGTTCTGTAATATATCACTTTTGCACTGTCATCTGGAGAGGTTTCTGAGGCAGCCAAGATGCTTGCTTTGTGCAGACAGGGCAGTTTTTTAATGAAGGCGATCATATTTCAGCTTGCCATGGGACAGTTAGACACATAGGTCGAGATAAAACTTGAGTTTTTGCTTTACTAAGGGAATATAATTCCTCTGGCTTCTCGGATACCCCCTGCCCCAGTCTGCCAGCAATAATCTTCACAATGAAAGGAAATGGAAAAAACAGTCATGTCACAGTGACCAGATTTTTGTAGTGTAGCAAGATTACAGAGAGGCAAGAGGAATCCCTTTTCTGCTCTCAAGACCTCATTTGGTAACCTTAAGAATTTCCTTCTCTCTTTTGGGACATTCTGAATCACTTCTCCCCACACTTGAGTCATCTGAGTCCTGTATGTGTTGGGGCAATCTCAAGCAAAATACAGGCTAGGCAGAGGAGCAGCCTTCAGGAGAAGGATTTGGGGGTGCTGATGGATGAGAGGCTGGGTGTGATCCAGCACTGTGCCTTTGCAGCCCAGAAAACAAATGTGTCCTAGGCTTCATCCAAAGCTGCATGGCCATCAGGGAGAGGGAGAGGATTCTGACCCTTTGCTCTGGTGAAACCCCACCTGCAGTGCTGCATCCAGCTCTGGGATCCCCACAAAGAAAGGAAATGGACCTGTTGGAGGAAGTCCAGAGGAGGCCACAAAGATGGTCATGGAGCACCTCTCCTGTGAAGACAGGCTGAGAGAGTTGGGGATGTTCAGCTTGGAGAAGAGAAGGTTCCAGGGAGACCTTAGAGCACCTTCCAGTACCCATGGGGGCCCTACAAGAGAGCTGGAGAGGGACTTCTAACAAGGGCATGGAGTGATAGGACAGGGGGGAATAATGGTTTTTTTAACTGACAGTTTAGATTAGATTTTAGGAAGAAATTCTTAGCTGTGAGGATGGTGAGGCACTAGAACAGGTTGCCCTGAGTAGTAGTGGGTACCTCATCTCTGGAATTCTTCAAAGCCAGGCTGGATGGGACTCTGAGTAACCTGGCGTAGTGGAAAGTGGCCCTTCCTGTGGAAGATGGTGGAGATAGATGGACTTCAAATTTCCTTTCAACCCAACTTTGTATGTGCCATGCCTGAGAACTGTGTTGACAGCATCACATGACTAGTAAAGGCCTCATGAGAACTTTAGAAAATCACCTAAATTTGTAATTTTCCTCAGTTTTCTCTCTGGATATAGATTTGTGCCTCCCTGCAGAAGCAAAATTTTCTTTACTTGCAGGAGATGTGGGCAGGGCAATGGGTCTTGGTAAAGTAGATGAAGCTAATTTGGCCAGCTCAGTGACTGAGTGTCCTACCACTTGGCATGGCAGGAGCTCCCTTCCCTTTCTGCTGCTGTGTTAGTGATTTTAGACCCTGCATGGTTGAGCCCTCAGAAGACTAACCAGTTGCAGAGTAATTTCATCATGTTTGGAAACCTAACAGAAATTAAATTCTGATTAAATCAGTGTGACTCCCAAAGCTTTGCATCTCCACTCCTGTGCACTGGACCCTGTTGGGGTTTCTCCCCTGTCCCCACAGCCTGTGTAGCTTAGTCCCTGCTGTTCCTTCCTGGCCACAGCCACTGGTCTGGCTGCTCAGCCCTGTCCCCAGTATCCCAACTGCATCTGCAGCCGAGGCTCCCTTCCAGATGGTTGTGATTAATAGATCTTTTCCCAGAGGCATTTTACCGGGGGAATACCAATCCAATGCTGCTGTTTCATCAGCTCTGACTGCAGAGCAACCCGGGCTCATTTTATTTCATTTCTCATTGTCTGCCAAGCTACTGTCTCACAGAAACATCAGCATTTTTATTTAATCCTGCACGAAGAATGTATTCAGTTCTAATTCTCAACGTTACAACCTAATTCTTTGAACTGCAAATAAGGGCAGCAGTTTCACTCCTATTCCTAGTGTGTGTTGGCCATACACTTTATAACAGTTCTTTGAAAATAATTTTAAATATCCTTTCTGTCTTTGATTTGCTTTTGGGTGCTCAAGATTTGGCTCTCTCAAAAGGTTTGCACCTCATGCTAGGTGGCACCAGGGAAAAAATGGCAGCTAAGTACACAGCTGGGCTGATATGAAGGCTTTTCGGGTCATGTTTGCTTGCTGTGGTAGCCCACCTGATGTGCAAACCTGATTACAGTGAAGAGTGCAGAGAAATTAGTGTTTTGAGGAATTGCTGGCACCTGAGTTATGAGCAGAAAAAAATATTCTGTTAGTCCGTGGAACATGCACAAGAATTCAAATCCCAGGAATGACCCAAACCACATGGAACTGATGTCTCCCCTTATTTAAGCAACAGGTGGCAACATCCTCTGCCTGATGAAATTCATCTTATGTTTTAATGCAGGGTTTATTTTTCCTTTTTTTGGAACTAGAGAAACCTCAGGCTCTGTTTGCAGCCTATGCCTTTCTTGGCAGTGTACCTTGCCAGTGCCCCCAAAGGAAGCTCTGCAGAAGCAGAGTAGGAAAGTGTCTTGACTTCTGTGCTGTAGTTCCTGTCTGGAGGTGTTTCTTTCCCTGTGGGTTGAATGGCCTTCACTGAGCGTAACCTGAAGTCAATCAGTGGTGTGTGCAAGGGCACACAGAGATTCCTCCACGTGTACTAACAAATGCTTTCCCTACATGGTGGCTTTAGCAGGTTTGGGAAAAATGCAGAAAAAAAGATTTCTGCAGCTCTGTGTGTTTTAATGGCTTCTCAAATCGACAATTGAGACAAACATCTCTGTTTTCCTATTTCCAGCATGTTCCTGCAGAGCAGCTTCATGAGCCCCAGGACTTTCTTCATCCTGCCCTTGTTTCCCAGCCTCCTGCTTACCTTCCTCGTGGTCATGCCCTGATCTTCCTGTCCTGACCTCTTATTCTGCTCCTACAGTGACTGATGTGTCTGTGGAAAAAGACCTCACAGAGCTGCCTCCTCCCCACCCATCCTGCTCTTCTCCACCTCCTCCTTGTCCTCTCCTGCCATTACCTCGTCTTTCCTCAGTGTGACTGCAACAGCTCCATGTACTGAGGGTTTTGTTTCTCCTGTGAGCAAGGGGATAATGAGGGAAAGCCACTTGGGAATGGACTGCAGTGCTGAGCAAGCAGCGCTCAACCCTCATGTGCTTCCGTTCATGGCTCCTCATGCGCTCCAGCTCTCCACCTTGTTTTTCCAGCTGTTGGGCACAGGGACTGCTCAGCTGTCCCAAGGCTGGCTCTGGCCTGCAGGGAGAGGTGTCCTGAAGCTGAGATGGGAGGTGGCAGAGATGTAGTCCCATGTGTTTGGGATGCATCTGATTGCAAGCTGGGCACTTACCCTGGATGACGTTTTAAAGCATGACTCCATGTGTCTTGTTCATACTGCCTTTAATGAAGCATCAAGTCTCTTGCTAAAAGGCTGTTGTGCTGCTGTTCTTTCTGCTCCCACTGCTAAATCTCAGTATGTTCCTGAAGTCTTGTGTGGGCCTTAGTGGGCCACAAATAAAATACTTGTAAATATGATTTCAAGCCCTAACTTCAAATATCCTGTCACCACTCTGATGCTGCAGTGGTTAGGGCCTAGGAAATGGTGGCTGTATTGCAATTCTTGGGACCACAAACTCATAAAGAGTCCACAGCCAACTCAGGCATCTTTGAATCTCAGCTTCTCAAAAAAGCTTTTGTAGACCCACTGACCCAATTCACTGTTTGTTTCTGTGTGCTTCATCCACCACCTTGCTCAGTCTCAGTCTGGTGAGATGGTGGGGAAAGACATTTGGGGTTTAAGTGGGGAAGGCTAAAAAAAAAGCTCCCAAAAGGCTAATTTGTAAATTAAAGCTGCTTGAAGAAGCCTAAAATTATGATATTCCTAGCACAGAGGGCCCAGAGTCCAGAAAAAGTGGTTTAATTGTATGATTTCAAATGAATCAAAGGGAACCCCAGTAATTTCTTCTGTGTGCTGTCTTCATCTTACATCTGTGTTCTTACAAAGCATACTCTCTACTTTCAAATCCTTCTTATTGACAGATTATCTTGAGGGCCAGAGGTAAGGTTATATATTGTTTTAAACACAGAGGAAGTAGCAAATAAAGTGAGTCTATTATGGAGAAATAAGCAGCCAGAAAATTATGTCAGGTCACAAGATCGTGGTACAACAAAGATTATGTCTGTAACTGTGCAGACAGTAAATGCAGCCCAGAAATTCCTGGAAATTGTGGAAGAGACACACATGACACTGATTTAAGAGATACGAAAATATTTCTGTCTGTAAAGACAGATGATCAACAATAGATATCTGGAAGCTCAGGGGATTTCATTTAATCTGGGTGAGGAGGCCAACTTATGAAGTCACAAAGTGATTGTAAGCAATGAGGATTGCTGTGGGCATTGGCAATAAACCTGCTTCCACTTTCACCTTCTGCTTTTGTTGTGGTTGTATTTCTAGTGTGTGATTCATACTGCTTTTTTCCATTTGCCTTAAACTTTTCCTTTTTGAAACCTCCTCTAACCATTGTTCTTCCTAAATTCCAGGTTTGTATGTCTTCCTGTCTTTCCGTTAACAGGAACAATCACTAGCCACATAAAGCTAGAAAAATGCAGTTGCATGGAGAAAAGCATGCAAAAAAATGGTCTTGTGTACTTCAAAATTTAATTTTCACATTCAGAAAAGGCAGGAGCAGGTGTTAAACCTGCTCCTTTCTGCTTGCTGCAAGGGGGGAGGATTAACTCCTGAGAGCAAACCTGGGGAGGGACTGGCCAGGGAGCAGTGCTGTGGAAGTCCTGGGGGTGAGACAGGAGCGGAGTGTGAGCTCCCGCCCCTGTGGGCAGAAGCACGGCCCATAGGTCAAGAGAAGGAGTTCTCTGCCTCCATTTGGCATTTGTTAGACCACATGTGGATGCCACATTCCTACCGATACCTGATGGATGCCAGTGAACTGCAGCGAGTTCAGGGAGGCCCCATGGTGGCTGTGCCCCATGCTGGCTGTGCGGGTGCCCAGGATGCTGGGATGGCTCCATCGCTGGAGGTTTTACAGCCCAGCTGGACACAGCATCCCGAGTACCCTGCTCTGAGCTTTGAACAGGGGTTTGAATTACAAATCCATCATGATCCTTCTGCCTGTCTTACTTTGTTGCCCCTCTGGTTGCTCCAACTAAATTGGCCTGAAATCCACAGCCACACAGAGCAGCCCAAGCTGGCAAGAGCATTGCAAAATGGCAAGAAGGGACCACCTGACAATGTTGCTTGCTCCTGCTCTGCAGTCAAAAAAACAAAACAAAACAAAACCCCACAGGAAACCTAATTGCCTTCTCATGACTGAGAAACAAGGAAATTTGGTGCTGCTTAAAGTGGTAATCAAGAGCAATGTCCTGTACGTCTTTATTTATGTGAGTTTATATAGAGACACTGTTTATATACGGGATGTAAAAAGTTGGCGCTGGTTTTGCATGGTGAATGGGAAAGTCCCTCAGCAGCTGGTGTCCCCCCCCCGCCCATGGCCTTGTCCTGTGACTAAGCCGGGTTTCCTGGGTTCCTGTGCAGCTCTTTCGGATAATGCCTCCTTTCAGGCAGTTTCTCCCAGTTTCCCGGGGATGTTTGCTCCCGTTTGCCACTCGTCCCATGGTGCTGCAGTAGCTCACAGGTGACCAACCCAGCGGGCGGCCCGGGGAGGGCAGTGCCCTCCGAGCAGCCGTGGCTGGGGCCGGACCGTGGGACAGGCGAATGCAGTCTCCCTCCTGCGCGGAGCAGTCCCTGAGCCCCCCGCCCACAGGGAGGGCACAGATGTCCAGACCCCCACAGGCTGCGTCTCGGGGTCGCAGTGCCCGAGTGGCGCCTGCGCCTAATCCCGGCAGAAAGGCAGCTACGGGGCCAGATGTTACAACTCCCCTGACCTAATTCGGGGTCTGGGGGCTGGCGCCTGCCCTTCCTGCCACATCTCCCGGCGCCCCGGAGCAGTGGCTGCCAGAGCAGCAGCAATCACCGCATGCTCGGGCCCCTGCAGAGCGCCTTGTCCCCGGGCACCGCCGCTGTGCCCGGAATGTGCTGCCGGCAGCATCCCGGCTGCGGTGCCAGCAGTGCCCCGGGCCCGGGGAGCGCCGCGGGACGGGCACACGGCCTGTCTGCAGCGTCCTGAGCCGATCTGCTGCCGCCGTGAAGGGATGGCGTGCTGGGTTCTCACTGAAGGCTGATTTCCCAGAGGAGGGATTGCTGTCAGGGATATTAACTCCCTGCTGGTTCAAGCTGAGTGCTTCAAGTGGCTCTCACTGATGTCTTAAAAACAGAGATATCCTTATTAATGTATCCCAAAGACGGAAAAGGCTCTTGTTCTCCTGCAAAATACGTAAAAACTCACCCTTGCATCAAGCATCATCCTTCCTGCCACAGCCTTGACGCCATTTGGCTTTGTCCTGACAAGAGTCGGGAGGCAGCATCCTTTTCCTCAGGATCATTGCTTTGTCAAAGAAGGGTTTGGGCTGATTGAAACCCCAGGAGTTTTCACAGACCTTGGCTTTATTTTGGTGCCTCTCAAGACAGCCAATTAGTTACACCCCTCTGTTCCCCCCCACATCAGTCCGAGTGATCTAGCATCCAGCCTGGGCTGGGCAGTACCTACCAAGGAATAGGTGTGCAGAGAGACTCTCACAGAATCACAGAATCATCACCAAGGTTGGAAGAGACCTTTAGCATCGTCCAGTCCAGGTGTCCATCCAGCACTGCCACTGTAACACCTAACCCACATCACCCAGAGCCAGAGGCCTCGTAAACACTCCAGTCAGAGATGATGACTGCACAACCCCCTTGGGCAGCCTATTCCAAAGCCTGGCCACCCAAACAGTGATTTATTTTTTTCTAATATGTAATCTAAATCTCCCCTGTTTCATCCTAAGGCCATTTCCTCTTGCCCTGTCACCACAGGCCCGGTAGAGGAGACCGGCCCGCACCAGGCCCCAGCCTCCTTTCAGGTACTTGTAGAGGGCCATGATCCCTCCTGCGCCTCCTCTTCTTGAGACTAAAGAAGCCCAGCTCCCTCAGCTACTCCCCACAGACTTGTTTTCTGAACCTTTCAGAGCCTTGTTGCTCTTCTCGGGACACACTCCAGCACCTCAGTGTCCTTTTTAAAGTGTGAGGCCTAGAAATGGATAAAGCGCTCAATGTGTGGCCTCACCAGTGCTGAGTACAGGTGGTGATCACTGCTCTGGTCCTGCTGCCCTCACTATTCCAATTTTTCTGGGAGGAATTAGCCTTGTAAGGACCCTTGCAATGCATGGTTTCCTCTGTCACACCAAGGCCAGCAGCATGGGGGCAGGGAGGCTGGATTTGGAGGATTTGGAGTGCTGAGTGCTGGCTGAGGTCTGACCTTCTGCCTCTCATTTGCTGTTTTATTGGCCAGCTCTGCATCTGGAGGGGTCCGTAAGAGCCCAGCTCTGGGATGGGAACATGCATGGGAAAGGGCTCTGCACAGCAGGAGAGCTGTGGCCAGCCTTCACGTATTGTTTATCAGAAAAAAAAACCCCACAGGATTTTGCACTATTTTTGTCTTTAATTCACATTTGCTGTTCCTCCTAATCTTCTCTGCTGTTGTTTACAGAAGCACTGATGGAGGATTTCAAGCACACTGGCCTGCTGACCCCAAAGACTAAACCCCATGGGGAAATGGGGTGGTTGGTTCAGCTGTGGGGTCCTGGGCTGCCAGGAGCTGGAAGTCAGCAATCCTGGCAGCGGGTACAGCTGCTGGTCCTGGCTCACAGCAGCCACCAGTGACTGGCTCACACTGCAGGGGCACCAGCTGTCCCGCCTGGAATGCTGAGGGAGGAAGGTAAAAATACCTCCTCAGTCACACGCAAGATTCCTGGATGGAAGATGCTAAAAACAGCACAATGGTTTTGGACATGTTGGGTTTCTTGGCAATGCTGTCAGCAATTAGTCTTCCTCCTGGCTTTGGACCGAAATAGAGGTGTGGGGGATTAGGGCTGGGAGAAAGCAGCACTGCCCTGGGGTGCATGGGTTGAGCAGCCTTTTCCCAACTTTCTTTCTGCCTTAACACATCCTGGCAGAAGATCTTCATGGCCAAAAAAGGGATTCCCTGAAATCATAAGGCTGGCTGGATCAGAGCAGAGGCTGGGCTGGACCACCCCATACTGGGTTTAGAACATCAGCGAGTGTCATAAGAAAAGGCATTGTAATGGTCAGACATGGGCTGAACAGATTTGCCCCATGCACGTGGCAAAGGGAAATTCCCAAGGACATAACATACTGGGGAAAAAGCTGGAGTTTCTCTCCACAGCCCTGCAAACCCTCCCTGCAGCTGGGCTTCCCTGCAGTATAAATACAAACAGATGTGGTGGGTGCACAGCCAAATAAGCCCTGGAGCAGCTGGGTTGTTTAGACCTCAGTGTCTGGGACGTGAGCAAGAGGTGCCTCTTGACAGTGCTGCCCCACACCAGTGATGGCTGTTGAACGCCTGCTGGGGTCACTTCCCAAGCTTGACAGGAAGCACGGAGCAGTGAGGAGTATTGGAAGGTTGAGCTGTTAGTACGCAGCTTCTCATCAACTCCTGGAGGATTGTGTCCCCCTCCCCAGCCAGCAGGGCTACAGCCAAAGGGAAAATGTGCTGAATGCCATACTCTTGGCAACTCTGGATCTTGAGTTAACTAACTCAGGGAGGAAACAGCCTGTGCAAAATGTCTTTGAAAACCAGATGCTAGATAATCATTGGGTGAAGCAAGATGTAGCTTGAATCCCCTGCCTTTGGGCTGAGTACCAGAGCTGTTCTCCACTGCTCATCCTCACCCAGTAGGTGCATAGCTCCCCTCCCAATGAGCTGGAGGCATAGCTGGCACTGCTGCAGCTGCTCTCAGCAGTGCTGCTGCTGCTGCTCTCCATCACCTCCTCGGGAGCCCAGCTTCCTGCTCCTCATGCAAGGTCTCTTTGCCCAGTGGAGGCAGCTGAGATACCCATAATGGATGAGGGGGAGAGAGCACCACAGCCTTGCTCTGTGCTTAGATGTGAGGTTTCTCAGCAGTGCTCACCCTGGTTGTCTTAACTAGCATGCATGGACAGGGGAAGCCAAATGACTTTGAAAATACCCATCTACATGCTGTGCAATGTCAGCTGGCTGCTGCTTTGGAACAGCTGCTGTGGAAAGTTGTCCATCCCAGCTCTCACAGTGCAGGAATGAGCCTGGCGGATGGGAAGTCGCAGGAAGGAATAGTAAATCAGGAACCAGCAGCCTTCCCATTTATTTTTAGCAGCAGTATCCAGTGGTGTTTCTGGGAATTTCCTCCTTTTCCTTTGTGTTCCTGTTGACTTCCTTCTCTGTGATGTTACAGCTTCAAGTCAGCATGACCTACCAGCAGATGCAAGACAATCAACAAGCCCTTGCCTGGCCATGGGGAGGTGTGGGATGGGAGGGAGGGTTCTGGCACGGTTACTGCTGTGGGATGCTTCCATCTTCTGTGTACCCATGCTTAGCCTGATAGCTTAATCCTTGGTGATTCTTTCCTCTAGTCAGACCTTGCTAAGGGTTCAAATCATCCCCCTGAAACTGAATGTTCCCAAATCTCCATCCCCACCCGCCTGTAAGAAGGAGTGAGCCAAAGCAGTGCTTGTGGCAGGAGCTGCTTGTGTGCTGGCCCTCAATCCTGCTGGCAGGTGGCTGCAGGGGTGGTCCATGAAGATGCTTTCTCCAGGCAGAAGAGGAAAAGCAATCACAATTTTATGATGTGTTGGGCCCTGCTGGGCATCTGTCACACTGGTCCAGATCGTGCAACTTCAGCACCATTTAGCAGCACAGCCTGTTTAATTAGCCCACCTGCTCAGCAGTGAGAAAGGGGTAGCATTCACAAGCCTTGTACTTCACCTTTTCTGGGCTCCACAAAGCCTTTAGACCCAAGAGCTGGCAGCGAGCACGCCAGGCAGCAGGATGACCCTGCTTTCCCTACACTGGCATGCAATAGCAAGCCTTGCCTTCCCCCTCTACCACTGCTTTCTTCTTCCCCTCTGCCTTTCTGGCAGGGCCTAGAAAATCCTTGTACACCCATCCGAGGCATGACAGGATGTTAAAATCCCTCCTCAACCCATGAGGGCAGCAGGGGGGCAACTGTGCTCCCAGTCTTGCACACAGGTCTTTCAGAGTATCATGATGCCAGTCATGATTTGCTATTTTAACATCTACCTGTTTTTACTGATCAGATAACACAGGCTGACCTTGCCTCCTCATGGGCTTTGCTCTAGGGGCTACAGAGGGAATAGACAGACTTAGGGCACAGAGAAACCACCCCCCATCCCATCCTGGTGGGGCCAGGGTGTTCCCCTGCTCCTTTCTGGCTCAGTACATCCATCCCCTCCTGGCACAGAGATCCCAGCACCTTCCTGAAGTGGAAATAGTGACTTACTGCTGACTTTCATTCAGCTGGGGCTTAATCTCCAGCAGCTGCAGTTGTGGGGCCAAGTTATATAGGGACCTGAAGGCCCTTCTCCCAGGTGAGGAGTTTGAGGTTGTTTTGTTGTTGTGGATGCTTCTGGGCTGTTCCACATGCTGTTGTACCAGGGACCTCAGAAGACTTTTCAGCATCTGAGAGCAGAGGAGGCAGGTAAGTCATGCTCCAGAGAGGAAGAAAAAGTAAGGTTTTAAACAAAGCATACTGCTTCCCATTTTTATTTCCTATAGATTAAACCCTGAAATTTTAGGTGCTCATATTCTTACTTTAGGTGCTTCTTTGTGAAAGATTTGGGCTGTAAACTGTTGTGTTAAAGCTCCTCTCACAGCATGCTTTACCTTCCACATATGCTTGTGGATTGTTATCCCTGCAGTGGAAACCAGAAAAAAAGCAGATTATGAAGTCTGGTGGTAAAAGGAAGCAGTGAGAGTTAAAGTTTTAAATCCCCCCTGCTACGGGTTAGTTGGTGTGTGGCTAGAAGAGTTTGTCTGGGCAGATATTGGGAGAGAGGGCAGGATGGTGTGGTGAGATGCTTTGTGGCTCACCTGGAAACCATTTCAGAAATATGTAAAGGGTGACAATTTCTACATGCAAAAGGGGCTGAAAATAATTTTTCAGAAAACAGCCTTGGGAGATGTATGGAACCCTAGGAATGCAGTTTTACTGGAGGAGCACTTGAAGAGTGTTTGGCAGCACTCCTGAGTGAGGGGTGTGCAAGAGCTGTGTACCTGGATGGTTAATTCTGTGCAGCTGAAGTCAGGAAGCCACTGCTTCATCTGAATCTGGCCCAGTTGATTCATGCAGCTGTGCAAACTCTTGGTGGCCTTCTGGGCTCTGGAGGCTTCCTTATTCCCTTCTTTATTTCTTTGCTCACATCAAACCAGTAAATAACAGCTTCCAGAATAGTAGTTTGAATGGTGAAGAGTGGATGAGATTTTGGGGTGAAATTCTCTTACTGGTTTGAGCCTTTGAGCACAAGCAGTAGTATTGATTTTGTTGGCTGTGACTCTGACTATTGAAGTTTTCACTTACTAGGCTTGTGCACAGCACAGCTCCTAGACTCTGGCTTGGGGTGATGGTTTTAAGCTGCTTTTGGAACAGCAGCAGCTACCAGCTGCTTGAAGTGTTATGCAGAGAGGGGAACAAAGAATTCCCCTTTCCCAGTCTTCATGGAAAGAAAAGGGAGCAGCAGTTTGTCTCTATTCAAAGATTGCAATAGCAAAGCTTGGTGCTGCAGTAGGCAATGTTTGTGTATCTGCCCACTGGAAACAAGGGCACATAAAGGTTGTTTCATACAGTTTGGAGATGCTGGCCAGGTTACTGGCCCTTTCCTTCAAGCGGTTTGGGATCACTGTGTGGAAAGCTGCTACTGATTTGAGGACAAGGGACTTTGAAGGACTCTGGGATGAGGAGAGTCTCTTCGTGACTGAGAAAGTGATGAAATGAGCTGCCCTCAAATCTGCTCAGGGAGACTCTGATCAAACATTGCCTCACCTGCTGTGCCCATGGGACTTCTGCTGCCCTGCTCCCAACAAACATGTGCAGGGCTCCAGGAGGCCTTGCATCTGTTCTTAGTAGCAATAACAGCAAAACCAGGCCCTGCTCTAAAGGTCTTGTCTGGGCAAGAACCAGAGCCCGTCTGCATCTGCCCCACTCACTGGCTATTGGCATCTTCTTGTCTCTCTCACAAGTGAGCTGCACAGCCTTGCTTTTCAGAAAACACTGGTGTTTTGTAATTTTTTTGGCAACTGAGACAGCTTTGCAGCTATCTGAACTTTGCATTTGTTTATGAAATTTACTGCCGTGTCACTTAGAAGGGTCATTTGTTCAACGCTGAATAGCTGCGGGGTTGGAAAATAAACATCAGCCTCCCCACTCTTGCCTCCACCGGGTATTGGCCAGTTGTGGATGATGCAAGATGAGCTTAGCTTCACCCTGTTTAATGAGTCAATGAACCCTGTATCTCTCCTGACATGGGGTGACTTCTAAAAAGAAAGCTGCTCTCCCCGGCCTGCCCATTCCCCAGGCAGCAGGAGGTGTGCCTCCAGGCCTGCCCTGCAGCAATGAGGCAGAGAGTTTGGCCCTGGGGTGCCAGGGAAAGACAAGGTTTTGTGGTGGTGACCTGTCTCCAGAGGCTCTGTAACAGCTGGGTGTTTTTATCCTAAATAAAGCTGCTTTAGAGATGGTGACAAACAGCACCATTGGGCACTTGCAGGCAGGAGAGGCTTGTGCCAGAGCCATGATCAGAGGATCTCTCTCCTTGTTCTCCGGCTGCGACTGATTCCCTCTGGGTCTTGTGGCTCTCCTTGCCTCACCCAGCAGCCTTTAAAATCTGGAGGAAGTCTCTCTTACCCCTTTGCCGAGCTCAGAAATGAAACCTCTGCCAAGTATGTAGGGATACTCAGGTCAGGGCTTTTTCTGAGACATAGGGTGAGAGACCAGATGAAATATCTTTATCCATGCACTGGAAATATCACCAACTAGCACAGGGGGGTGTTCACTCTTTATAGATGTGTAATGTTGCTGAGCACTCTTACTACTTCCTAGAGGTCAGGCAGCTTTAGGACTGGTGAGGTGTCCTGCTGTTTCACCCCAAAATCAGCAAGATGGCATCTCACAGAGCACACAGTCAAGACTCCTGTTTGCTTCTAGTTTATAGCTAGTGGAGCCCTGATGAAGATGACTTGTGGGCTTAAAATAAGAGGGGTTCACCTGAAGCCAGCAGGCTCTGCTGGGCAGCCAACCCCCCAGCTTTGCTGGTGCAGTACAGCTTGCTGGCTGGCAAGAGGTGTGTGCAGGGTTGGCAGCCTCTGTGCACCCCAGCCACACTGCAGAGCCTAAACTGGGAGTTACAATCTGTGGCTGAAAAGTGAAAGACTACCTGCCCTGACCATTGCCAGGCTGCTCAAATGATTTGCATGACAAGAGGATGTTTGGCTTCCCAAAATTATCTTCAGTGCATCTCTAAGGTTTCATTTCCTTGTGGTGGCTGTTTTCTCAGACGCCTACACTTCCACATGCACACGAACACATCTCCTGCTAAAACAGCAAGCACCCCATCAGCCTGGGCTCTGGAGGCCTGGAACCAGACCTCTGGCTTTTGTTGGAGCAAGCCAAAATTCCTGCTTTGCACTGTGTCCTGTCACTCGCTTTTGTCACTTTCCTCCCCTGTCCTGCTCAAGGACCCAAAACCTGGGGTGCACAGCAGGGGGGAAAGCCTGTAAAGCCCTCCTCATTGGCCACCACGCTCTGCTCACAGCTTCCTCGTGGGTTCATGAAGCAGTGGAGCAGCAGCATCTTTGCAGGAACCTCTTTGTACCGTCTGCAGTGTTATGGCCTATGTGGTTTTGGTTTTTCCACATGGAGCAACACAGAAGCAGCAGTAGAACTTCCCTAAGGCTGTGTCAAAACAGGGCAGAAGCTGCACAGGCCCCTTTGCTCCCTTGAAGTGCCTGTAAGATGCCTGTGATGGGCAAAGAAGAATTTGGGAGTTGTTGCTGGTTCCTGTGGGATGGCTCTAACAGAGCTGGGTTGTGCACAGATCCACCAGTGGCAGGATCAGAGCCTTCACAATGACTTGGGGCTGTGGAAAGAGTTCCAACCCCTGGCTAGGTGAGAGCTCAGGCTGCACTGAGCCTTGCTGGGGCAAGTAGGAAGTGACGTGAACACCCACCTCATTGAAAACCCCAGAAAAAGTCCCAGATTTTTTTTCTAGCAAGACTGAAACCCTAACATGCATAGCACAGCCCCAGCCTGGCACTTTGCCCAGCGCTGAACTGGCAGGGGAGCCCCTGTCCCCCAGAGCATCCCTCCATGCAGTGAGGGTCCTGTAAGTGAGTCCATCCAGCTTCCCTGCTGTCTCCATAGCATGTGCATATACCTGCAGCACTTGACTCCAGACCTTCAGCTTCCCACATGCCACAAACAGGAGCGCTTGGCTTTGCCAAAGAAAGGATGTTCTGCTCTTGCATGTGGTAAGCTGGGGTTTCTGTTCCAGCCTTGACCGGGCTGGTGACTCGTGATCCTGCTTTGAAAACTATGACTGGATTAGCAGCAACAGGCTAGTTGTTGTTCTCCCTGTCCTTTGTGCCTCATTTACCAATTTTTTGCCTGATCTGAGGCTTTCTCTTTATTCCTGCCAAGCCCTTTGTTCCTGTCTTCCTGGCTTGTCTTTTCCTTGACAAATCTCATTTACTTGTTTCACTCTTCTTGACTCACATCATGCCCTCAGTCATTCCAGACAAAACTGGATTTGGGGGCTTCTAAAAACCTTTCTAGGAAAAGCGAGAAAGGGAGCTGGAGTCCACCTATCCACCTCCAGCCCCACGCAGGGTCACACACACCCCCCAGGCAGTCCTAGAAGGGAGTGTGGGGAGCTGGATGGGGCAGGGCTGTCAGCAAGGCTGCTTTGATCATGTGGGGTTTAGTAGCAACCATCACCAGGCTTGCTGTGCTGAGGAAAATTTGCTATTTTTGTTTCCACCTGCCCCCCCTCACCACCTCCTCTGTGCAGTGGTGGCAAAATGAACTGTCGTATCATCCTTCAAATTGTCCTGTGTGTGAGGATGTGGCAAACCCAAGCTATGAGGTGACTTGGGAAGAGGAATGAGGCGTTTCTCGAGGGAATATTGCAACCCCTCTTCATGAGCAGAGCTGCTCATGTCCAGCCAGCCCCATGGTGTGGTTTACTACTTCTGCAGAGTAGGAAAGGGAACAGCATCCCAAAGTGCTGCTTCAGAGAGGAAAAACTCGTATGATTTTAAGAGAATAATAAAAGAAGTTAAGTGCAATGATTCATCTGGGAGGCCCGGTTCCTGCAGAGACAGCAGCAAGAGCCAGCCTATGCTGTCCTCTCTCTCCAAGACCAAAGACTCCAGGTGCTGGGCCTTGTTCCCCATCGATGGCTGAGGCAGGAAGCATGGAGGTGGTTGCTCAGGCCATCATTAGCATCCCAGGGCTTGCCAGGGATGTGCTTTCTACCTTCTACATACCGATGCTTGAGGTACCCTGCAGTGAACAGAGGACTGGTGCTCTTGCAGTTCTTTTGCAGGGAGGTTGTTGTCCTTGGTCTGGAGCATTACCAGTGTTCACTGCAGCTGATGAATGAGCTGTTAGGGAGATAAATGTGCCATTTGGTGACTGGCCAGAGCATTATTTACCATTTATGTAGGGAAAGCTCAGCCCTGCAGAAGGTGGTGCATGACTGGCATAACCAAAACTGCAGAGACAGCCAGACCCAAAAGGTAGAGCTGCTGGCTTTGCCTGTAGGAGGTTTCTGTCTGAGCTCAGCTGGCAGAGCTTGGGCAGCTTGTGCTTCCCAACAGACTGGATCAGAAGCAGTGAGATACTGGATTTGCAAACATGATGCAGGGAAGCAGAGGCCCTTCTAAGCTGACTTCTAGCTATGAGAGAAGGCAGATAGATGCCTGTGGCAAGGTTTATCAAGACTCTGTTTCAGGAGTCTTTATTTCAAAAAATGTATGCAGTCTGAGAAATAAGCTAGGAACTGCCCAGACTTTCCTGTATTGTTACTGCTACTACAGGGATCCTCCAGAGTTACTAACTGTGTGTCGCTCTGCAGCAGCAGAGCTCAGAGGTGCTGCAGCACAGAGGAGGATTTCACAGATGGAAAAGCTGAAGTAAACAAAAGTGCTGGTGCTCAAGGGCCACTAAACTCATCTCTCCCCTGTCTCTCTACTCTACTGGATGGGCTCCTCTGCTGGCTGCTGCTTGAGAGCCAGAGCAGCTGTTGTCTGTCATGGGAGCAAGAGAGTGGGGTTGGGTATTGATGCTTCTTAATTAACAGGATTGTCTGAGTTTCTTTACTGGCATCGAAATGTATTCCTCACATAGCTGTGCTCTATGCATTGCAAAATGGACACTGCTACTATTTTTATATGTGTTTTCCCAACTGCTTTCCATTTTTCTGTGCATCTGTTCCTTGCATGATCTTGCTGGGTAGCCAGGAGTGAAGATGAAGTAAGAAAAGAGAAAACTGTGCAGTTTCTCATTTGGGCAGCCATCTGGAGGCTTTCTCAAAACATTAAGAACCCCCTGAAACTTTGATCTTTTTGCAGTGTTTATGCTGGGCACCCCCCAAAATGGCATCAGTCTTAAATCACAGCTATCTTTGAAACATGAAGGCCAAGCTGTTGTGGTTGGCAGAGACAGCAGGCATAGTAACCATTATCAGCCTCCCTCAAGAGCCCCTCTGCTTCTCCCACTTTCTCTTGCTCTTCTCCACCAGCTGCTGCAGGGTGGCGTGGAGGCAGGCAGAATTGGATGTGATCCATTTAATATTTCATCCTTGCTCAGAATGACTCTCAGATGTGACAATTTGCTCCTGGCAAAAGGAAGAGCTGTGCAATGCAGGGCCTTTCTGTCCATGCACCTTGTCCCTGTCCCACACCCCTGCACCCTGTCCCAGCATGGTTGGAACTGGGCTTTTGCCAGGCATGAGATGCAAAACCCTTAAGCTGCTGCTTGTGGGGAAAAGCAACCCTGGCAAGGCTGTGCTACCTCTTTCTGGACAGAATGGCAAAACACAGAGAGGCCTTCTCCTTCCCTCTCTGTTACTTTCCCTTGTGAGTGATTTAGGTAACTAACAGTATATACGGTATTCCTTCAGTGTGATGGCATTTTGTGGCTGGCAGATCTTGACCCCTTAGATGTGTGAGTGAATTGAGCTGTTCCTCATTCTGTGTGAGCATTTAGCAGACAAATATTTTTGTCTCAGGCTGCCTTCAGGTACAGGGCATACTGAGGTGACCTCAGTAGCTGATGGAGAAATGTTCCTACTGAACATAATTCCTGCTCAAAATCACATTCTGATCTATTTTCTCTTCAGAAATGATGATCCTTAATAAACATATTGAGTAAAACCAATCTCTAATAAGAATGATTAAATTATTGCCTTGGTCTCCTTGACTAAATTCAGCTTCCATATAGTCAGGAGGTGCCCTGTAGTAATTCCAAAGTCATTGCAGCAGAGGCTGTGGCATAGAGTGGAGCCACTTGGCTCCTTTGGTATGGGATGGCAGAGATGCTACTGTGCAGATAAAACTGCATGGAAAGAAAGGCTGAAAAAGCTGGAGGTGGAGATACAGGTTGTATGGCAGTAAACTCTGAAAACTGTTTGTAGAGTCCAGGGAAGTTTTGTTTTTAGGCACCAGTGATGACAGCTGGAGAGAAAGTGTTGGACTCTTCTCTGCAATTCTGTCACCGTCTGACATCTGGTGCAGAAGCTATTTCTTCATCCTGTGTTTCTATCCAGGCTTGGACTTCCAACTTAATTCAGAGCGAGTAGGAAACAGACAAAATGCTGAGAGGTGCTGTAGCATAACCCCCATCTCAGGTAAGCTCAGAGATGGACTTTCTCCCCCTGCTCTGCTTGCTGGTTTTTTGTTGGGTTTTGTTTTTGTGGTTTTTGTTTTGTTTTAGTTTGGTTTTTTTGGTTTTTTGGTTTTTTGTTTTTTGCATTCCCTTCTTCCCATTTTCCATTCTCCTTTCTTCCCTTGTCTCTTCAGAGCTGTACACTAACTCTGGCTTGTTCCCATAAAACAAAAGGACAAAGGAACTAAAGTTCCTCAACCACACACGAGGTACAGTGTCTGTCAAACTCAGCTTTTCCCTTGCTGGTATTTCTAATACTGGGTTTGGGCTGGTTCACAAGCCAAAGCTTCAGTCCAGGCTTTAGTCCCAGAGGAATTCAGCAGTTTAACTTCTCCCTGCCTTGGAGGGAGGGAATAAATCCCATCCTCTGAGAGCCATGCTGTGCAGAGTTCCCCATATTGGGGTGTTAAAACAAGAGGATAGCATGTTTCTAACCTCAGGGAAAGAGTTTGGAAAGCACAAACCATTGGCTGGTTGCACCAGACTCAGGTGCATAACTCCAGCTGACCTTTCTGGAGACAGTGTTTGGCCAGCGCCCAGCAGTTCTGAAAAATCCCACTCCTTTAAAACTCAGTTGTGGGCATCTCTGTCCATCACAGAAAATAATTCAAGCCTTCCCAGTCTAAGAGCAGTGAGTAATCTGTGGTTCCCACGGTTGTGGGAGTGCTTGAGGCTGGTGGGTTATGTGCTCCTCTCCATGAAGCATGGCAAGAGCTCAGCCCTGGATGCTGGTGGGGCTGAACAGGCTCTGCACAAAACTGCTGCTGTGGCTCTCTGCCTCCAAAAGAGCAAGAAGGCTTGCTGTTTGGCTGAAATCTTTTCAATTAACATCAGGCTGTCATGGGTTGCCCTATAAAGTTGTTGAACATGCTTGTCTTCATGTGGGCTGGGGATGGTTTGAAGGTGTCCTTGAGCACGGCACTTCTATTGGTAGGAAAGCAACCCAACTGTGCAATGTTTAAAGCAGGAAGGAGAAAAGGGGAAACCCTGCTGCTTTGCAAGGAAGGCAGACTTTTTCTGGGCTTTTTTAAATTGGAAATGATTAATATTCCCGTGTTGCTATAGCTCCTCTGGGGCTCTTCCTCCCTGTCAGGATTTTCATTTAGCATGTTTTTAATGCACTCTTTGCATATCTGCTATCACATCTGCAATAAAGAACAGGCAGGTGGAGGAGGAGGGTGGAGAGGAACCAGCACAGATGCCTTTTCAGCATGCCCTCAGTGCTGTTTCTGGAGAAGACCTGCTGACAGGTAGTGCTGGGAAGCTGGTAAGGCTGTGCCATGAGCCAGCAGGCAGGAAGCTGGGAGGATGGCAGGCATTTCAGCGTGTAGCAGTTGACATCTGGTGCAGGGAATGAGTGGGAGGGGAGGAGGGGAAAAGGCAGCCTGATTTCTCAGAGTTAGCTGCCAGCTTCTTCACCCTCGCCACCTCGCCAGCTCTTGGAGTTCAAAGTCGTGAGGCAGCCCATCCTTTGCCTGAAACTACATGTTGTTGTTACACCATAAAAACATCCTGATCTCCTCAGCAAGAAAGCAATACTAAATGCCTGGCTCTCTTTGGAGTTGGGGGTAAGAGCATGTTTTCAAGCACTGCTCTGCAAGTAGGAGGGCCAGAAATGCAGGGGGGACAAGTGAGAACTGGTGCCCTCCCACAGAGGTTATGGGGACTGAGCTGCCACTGCTGGGATGCTGCCTGTTAGCTGTGGAGGCAGCAGAAATTTCAGGCAGTATGTGTTCTATCAGTGTCCAGATCCCTCACACTTTGTATGGATGTTTTGGGTTTGGATGGCCCCAACCCAAAAGTCTGGCATGGTAAAACTCCTGTAATGTATGGATGTATTCCAAGCAGGGATTGAGGGGGAGAAATGTGACCTCACTTCTGTATTAGTAACACCAACACAAGTTCTGACTGGGTTGTGGGTTAGTTTTTATATTAAAATTTCTCTTTGTTCTCAATGAAAGTTAAAGGGAACAGGACTGGGCTTTCACGTGTTTAGGCCTACCTACCCTATTGTGTTTTGTTTCTAAGCAGTAAACACTGCTTGATCAACTGTTCCTGACTGCTGCCACCTCCACATCTTATGTTGCTAACACCTGTCACCTCAGCCAAAATCTGTCAGCAGAAGTCCAAGTGCACTTCCTGACTTGCCAGCCCACCCAAAAGATCCTAGCCATCCCTGCTGGCTTTCCTCAGCTTTCACACAGTGCTTACTGGATCAGATAAACCTTTTCTGTTGATGACAAGGTGTCTATGTCTGCATGGGTCATCTGTGCACACTTCAAAATTATTAGGAAAAAACCCTAAAAAAACCTGTGTTGGCAATTGGGAGAAAAGGGGTTTCTTGGTAATTCCAGGACCAGTCTAGCAGTGCAACACTCCCCATTTGGAAGAGATATGAATGGTCAAATTTGTGGCCCCAGCACAGGGTTGTTAACAGTGCCTGTCATCACCCTTTCCCGCTCCCTGCTAGCAGAGACAAGTCAGGAGGGCTCTCAACCCTCCTGGAATGTGTCCTACTTGCACATAAAACTTTTTTGGTGTTGTAACTGTTTCTATGTGATCTTTTCACCTCCTTCAATGTGTGCTGTATTTTAGCAGATGCATTTGCATGTTACAATCCCCTTTTGCATATGGAACCAAGCAGCAACACAAACCAGATCTGTTAAGCAGACCCTCAATACCACCAGAGTCTAAGGCAGCTTTAGAGAGAGACCAAGAATATCTCAGTGATAAATCTCTTTTCAAAGGATTTGCAGCCACCTGTAAGAAAATCAGTGATAGCCTTCCTACATTTGTCATCAATTTCTGTCTGAAATACAGGGAGCAAAGACTTGGTTCAAGGGACCCTGATGATTACAGGTGTTGGCTACATGCTGAAAAACAAGCCTATTTGGTCAGTCATTAACCAGAAAGAAGAAAACAGAAGATAGTTCATTCAAGAGGCATTTTATGCTCACTGGGTTGAAATAAATGTCCTTATTTAATTTTGTGAAGCAATTTTCTAAGCAATTAGCTTTGTCCTTACCTCTTATAGTTGTGATATGCTGACAAATATTTTTCCACAGCCAAGGAAACTGCAAATGGCTTTTCCATAAAAACTCAGTTGGTCTTTTGGGAATTTTGTTTTGAGAAGAGGTGACAGTTGAGTGAAATGGGCTCCCCAAACCCTTTTTCCAGCTTTAGCTTGGTTGGACATCACTGCTGGAGAGCAGAAGTTCGGTCATTGTGGTTTTAGGAATCTCTGCAGACATGAGCTTGTGGGATAATGAGTCAGTTTAACATGGTTGCACCCATCAGAACTACCTACCGTTATTCTTGTTAGAACTTGGAGATGTAGGAAAAGATTTGGGGTTTTTCAACATGAGTGTAACCCCTGCACTGAATAAGGTCTTGGAGTACAGAAGCACTTGAGCATACTCATAGACCCAAGTCTTATTAGTCAAAATTTGTGAGGCTGTGTTTAGAGTCGAGGCTCCAAGAAACTTTTATTTCTAAGAAATCTGATTATGGGGTTTTGGAAACCCAGAGTCCCTGTCAAGGGAAGCCACTTGCTGTCCTCTTGGTTACAGTCTCTCCATCAGAGGCATTCTTAAAGGTAGCCTTGTGTTGAAATGTTGTCTTGGATCAGGGCTCAGGAAAACATGAAGGAAAAGACATTTTTATTACTGAAGACTGTTGCAGGAGCTGTTGTGAGGAAGATGCTTTTGCTGAGAAATGTGTGTTGTATGAAAATCATGGTTATGGCAAGGAAAATGTCAGTCCTTGCAGGCCAGGCACTGGTGCCACCTAAGGGATAGTGACCTTGTCACAAGCAGTCTGTTGAATATTGACTGTATATTAGCTGAGGCTTCCTATTGATCTCATATATCTGTCTTTTAAAGATTAAATGTGAGTAACCTTCAATGGAGGAGAGCAGAAAAGAAAGGCTGGTTCCAGCACTAGCAGCATTTCTCTGTGCAAATTTTAATGTCCATGATTCTAGGAAACTATTTGTGCTGTAACTTTGCCTCACCTAGGGGCTGGCAAAGACAGGACCTGTGTGTGAGGGGTTTGTCTTACTTTTTTTTTTTTTAAGGAGAAAAAATTGCAAACAAGACCATCTCTATTTCTTAAGTTTGTACCAATGTGCAAAACAGTCAAAGACAAACATCTTGATCTCTTCCTGACGTTTCTGGTGGGGAGTTCAAGGAACAAATCCAGCCCCATGTCAGCTAACCCTGCAGGGGTAGGCAACTGCTAGTAGCCAGCCAGGATGGATTTATTCCAATGGCATGATGACAGGAGGTGGCATGGACAGTGAGGTTTGGGCTCCTTGCTGAGGACCCCCTTTGCACAGCTTGGCTATGGATGTGTCCCTCACCTCATTTCCCAGCCTTTCCCTCTGGCCACACTAACTAAGACCATCGAGTTACCCATCCCCACGTCCCCCCATGCCTGGGGAACTGGTCATTAGACATTTGACATTAGACAGTTGTAATGATGACTCTGTAAGGGTGATGAAGATCTATTCTGGGGAAGCAGGTCAGATTTGAGTGTGAGTGCGTTGGTTCTCTGCATGTGTCTGCCACAGCAGAGCCCACGGATGGGCTGACATTTCAGTGCATCCTGTTTACACTGCAGCCCAGACAGCAGGAGAAGTATTTTTAAACAAAAATGCAGATTGCATTGTAATCACCCCGTGTTAAGGAAACAAAGATTTTTGCCACAATGCAAAACCAAATATTCATTCAAGATTCAGGATTCCTTTCCCTTAAGCTATCTGCAAAACATAAACTCTGACTTTTTTTTCTTTTCTTCCATTGATTTCCTCACCACTGTCCTGTGATACATTAAATGAAGAAATGTTTGCCATAGGTAACAGTTTCACATTTTTGCATTTCATAGCATGCCAGGAATTTGGTTGCTGAGCATTTTGTGTTTTGAAATGTCAGGCGTGTCTGTCTGAATCAACTGACTGCAGTTTGCACTGTGAGCAATGACTGTATTTTGACAACATCTTTACACCGAAAGAGAGGGGGAAAGAAACCAACAGAAAAGCACAGGCTAAAAATTACCCTGGTTGCCAAAAATACTGAGGACAGGAATAGAGAATTCACCACGCTGTTTTTCAGACTCACGTGTGCTTTGAGTTTATTACAGGATTAGAGCTGCCAAACTATGCCAAAGGCAGTGGTTGAGTTTCTATTATAAGTCTGCTTTTTGGCTTCTCCCCCAAACTGTGAAAGGCTTCATATAAGGATGCAAAATCCATAGGTAGGAAGCCTTTAGGATGAAGGGGTAGATATAAGGGAGTTGCTTTGCTTTCTCCAGTACATTTTGAAGTGAGGTGTTTGGAGCAGCCTGGCTATTAGGAGCATCACTCCCTGGTGTGTGCTCTCCTGGTGGCCACAGGAATGGGGAGCAGCTGCTGCTGGTCACCTTGGCTTGGAAAGAGCTTATTGTCACTGCAACAAAGGGTGGGTTTTACCTGTCCCACATTACACCCCACACTGTGCAGAACCACGATGGCAGAAACACTTGTCTGAAAACTGGGCGTTGTCCTAGTAAACCTTTTTGTCCTACCTTTGTCCTCCTAATGCTGGTGAAGAGGATTGAGAGGCAGGTGGGACAAAAGAGCCCTTTTGTAGAAGACACTTAATGGGCAATAGAAGTTCAAGACAGTATTATCATTTAACCAAAATCATATAGCGAAAAACCCCACCCGATCCATTGCTGCCTTTTCATGTGATAGGAATTTGAAAGAATAAAAGTTTCAAGATGGGTTCCAAGCAGGGATCCCCTTGAGGTACAACATTGGGCTGATGCTGCCTCATTATACATTCCTGCTTTCCCTTCTTTTTTTATTGTTTCATGTGGTTTTGTTCTTCAACATGCAGAATACATTATTTTGAAGAGCTCAGTCTATAAAAAGCAACAAGTAAGTTGAAGCCTTGACTCAGCTGGGAGCTGCTCTGCCACTCTGAGTTATCGAGCTCCGTTTGCAGAGTGAGGGCTGGGAAGGGAAGGAGCAATACCTGAGGGGACTAACCCAGATAATTTCAACAGCAAGTCTCTTTTGCTTCTAGCAGCAAAGAATGGCTGCTGCAGGCCATTACTGTAAAGAACCAAGCAGGCAGACAGGTGCCATCAGCTTTCCAAGTGCCAAAGCTGCACACAGAGGTCAGCTCGTCACCCACGCTGGCACCATCACGTCTCTTGGTCAGGCCACATCTGCAACGCATGACAGAGTCCAAACACCTTGCAGCTGGCAGTAATGATAATAAGGCTAATAAATAGGCTGGTTGCTTGTGAAATGATAATTTGTTCTAAAACAGTCCTTATTAATAGCCCACGGATGGCAGTGGCTATCTGGGGCCTCAGCTATGCAAACTGCTACAAGAATTTGCTTGGCAGCTGATGGGGAGCCATGACTGCTGCTGGTTTAGTTCTAGGTGAAATGGATGTGAAAGTGGGGAAATGTTTCTTTGGGGAAAACTCTTTCCAGTCACAACAACTATTTGTTGCTCTGAATATTTCATAACACAGTCACAAAATACACAGGAAGAATATTGACCCCTTGAGTACAATATGGCTGATTTCATGAGACTTACTCCCTTCACAGATTTGGCCTGCTTTATTTCTTTGTGACATTTTTGAACTAATTAAAACCCTCCCATGCAGATAGCTTGCTTCCCAAGCAAGAAGGAAAGAAAATTCCTTGAAGCCTCCCCCAAAGGTCAAGCCACAAGCTGTGATGAATGTGTCCATTTATCACCTTGGGTGTGAGGCTATCCAGAGCTGTGACATTTCCCTGGTAAAAGTCAATAGCAAGTCCCGAGGTTATAGCACGGTGTGCAATTTGCTTGCTTTTCCTTTTTCCTTCTCCCATTTTCATTTAAAGGATGTGATGGTCTGTAGCAACGCCCATCTCTGTACCAGTGATACCAGTTGGTCTCAGGCATGCAAGAATCTGCAGAGGCATTCAAACGAGACCTGCTCTGTCTGGGAGGTGATGGGACTGAGGGACCAGCTCCTGGGAGAGGGCAGATCCAAGCCTGCATGAACCATTACCTGCCTAAGCTGCATATTAGCAACAGTACAGAGACAGGCCTGCTGTCTTTGTACTCGACCCTCGTTTTCCTCTAGCACAAAGATGCAAGTCTGAGAGTGTGAGTCTGTGCCTGCTCGTCTCCCGCTCACCCGGAACAGTTGTGTGTGGGGATGTGAAGGCTGGATGCACCTGCAGGGTGCTTTGGCTTATTTGACCCAGGTGCCTGGGAAGGAAGCCAAACCAGAAGCTGCCTTCATGTGCACATCAAAACTGGTCTGGCTCCATCTGGGGTGGCCCAGACCAATTCTACGTCCTTGTGACAGGGACACTGTTGAGGGGACCAGACCTCCTCTGAAATAAAACCTTTGAACTGCTTATAGTGCAAGAGCACCAGCTGCTTTGGTCCACTGATCCATTCCTAGCATGCTGAACCACTTGCTAATTATAGCCAGGAGGCAGACCTTTCCCCCTGCCCTGCTGAGCTATGCTGCTCTCCCAGCAAGCTGCAGGGAAGCTTTACCCCTGTCTGTTACCACCAAGTGCCAGGACTTCAGCCTAGCACACAGCTGGCTCTGGCTGCTCTCTGCCAGCAAGGGCCTTTACATTTAAAGTTTTATTTGCCAAATTTTAGTTTCAGAAGCAAAGGCTGAAGCTGTGGTGTCCTCCTACACACCCTGCTTTTTCCTGGATTGTGGCTTTTGGGGTGTCTGAAGAGGAAGAGATGGCAGAAGGGGGGACCGTGTATCTCCACCACCACTGGTGCATGATAGGGGCGGGGTGAAATTCAATGGCAAGTGAGTCATATGGAAGCAAATCCAGAGCTGTTTCACTATCCTCCCCCCTTCTCTGAATGCTCGGTGACTGTTTTGGGAGATGTTAAAAGATACAAGCTCTTCTATAGTTGAAGTCAAAGCTGTCTGCCAATAATAGACATGTTCTTTCCCTTTACTTCACCCACGCAGGTTGATCTGTGTTTTTTGTTAAAATTTATGGAAGGCACTTCAAACTTATAATGATTGAAAAAAAAAAATAAAGCTGTTCCTTATGTTGTTGTTATATTTAGGTGTTTATTTGGCTCAACTGTATTTTTGGCTTGGCTTAGAAATTTCATGCTTGCCTGGTCTGCTTTTGTTGGCCTTTCTGTGAATATATGCTTTGTAGATAGGGAGAAAAAATAATAACAAAATGTAGTTTTCCCTAAGGGTTCTGAACCGGGTGGAAGAGCCTGTGTTTTGTTCCTTGCAGTGAGAAGTGGGTTAGCTGCTGCAGCAAACTGGCAGGAGGCACTCTCTTTATTTTCCCTTTCTTCCGTGGCTGCTGCCTGCGCCACAGGTGTAGAGAGCTGCTTTGGGACACACAGCACCCCTGGGAGTTGTATTTAGAGGGGTATGAGAGGTGCCTAGGCAGGGAGGACAGGAATGGGAGAAACTGGGGAATGAGGATAGGCAGGTGAAGTGAAAGGGAAGGAGATGTGGGTAGGAGGATAAACAAATGGGGAAGCTGGAGCTGCACACCCTGCTTCTAGGGTGAGGCTAAAGGACATGCTAAGTAGACAAATATATGCAGAGAACTACATATAGACACACCTGCAGATGCACACAGATAAAAATGTCTTAAGTGTTTATAAATGATTTGAGGAAAATGTAGCTCTGTGTGTGTGTACATCATCTAACAACAATTGACTTCTGAATTTGGTACTCTTCACTGCTCATATCAGTCCTGATCTATAAATCCAGCACAACAGATCCATTGTTCTCTAAATAGACTCTTATTTTGAGTCTGCATAATCAGGAGGCAAAATGTAATGTACGTTAAGTGAAGCGAATTGCATAAAAGAGAAATAAATGGTGTCTTTCAGGGCATGTGCTGGAGGAAACTTGACACTTTTTGTCTCTGGACATTCTGAGGAAGAGGTTTCTAATTGCAGTGAAGGAAGGGACCTGCTGGGACATTAGCTGAGCACTTTAGTCTTCCCTGATGAAGTCTGTTCTCTAGAAGCACACCTTGTTCACCTCAGCACCCCTAGTACCCTTGAATTAGAGAAATTAAAATCATTTTGGGGAAAAAAAATAGTAAAAAGGGAAGAGCTAGCCAGGCTGAACACACTTTCCAGATATTCTTTGGTGTTTGTTGACAAGGAGTTAACGTTAGAAAAAGGTGAAACAAGGAGCCCCAAAACTGGTGTGAGGCACAGACTTTGCAGAGGGCCCTACAGTAGAGGCAAAGGCATCCCTCATGGGATGGGTATGCTACACTGCAGCTGACATCCATTCATAATCAAACAACTGCCAATTCTGTAGGATTTGAGTCCTTTTCATAGGATCTAAGGAAACTCCCAAGCCAGTACTAAATTACTCCTTAAAAATTCGAAGGTTTACTATTTATTGCATGTGTCACAGTTGGATGTCGGAACTCTGCCAGCACCCTCAGCAAGCAGAAAAAAGAGATGGCTGATACCTTAGATCAAGATCTTATCTGGGGGTAAAAATTTATTGGTATATGCAGTGTCACCTGCAGAGAGCCATGAACACCCCAAGAAGTTTAATGCTAGTGAGTGCAGAGTAAATGCTATAGGAAATGGAAACATTTTCCATATGTTTTCCTTAAGTACTGCTTTCTGGAGTATAGAAATTATGTGTCTTGGGCTCTTGATGGATTCTTGGTTCTGGCCAAATGGTTTCACAGCAGTGCCTGAAGCAAGGACTGGGGCTCGGGGCATGCCTCACATGAAGATTCCCTACAGAGAGGGAAGCCAGTATGGGAGCAGAGGTATCATCTGCAGTGGAGTTTGCACTAAAAATTGCATTGTTTTTGCTTTGTCAGCTTTCCTTCTTTGCAAAGAAACACTCAGACTGAGGACCTTTTGTTTTGTTTTGTTTTGTTTTGTTTTGTTTTGTTTTGTTTTGTTTTGTTTTGCTTTGCTTTGCTTTGCTTTGCTTTGTTTTGTTACAAACCTGGGTTTTGATGCAATACCTACCTCTGTAGAGAAGGAAAGGCTGATGCCTTTATCTCTTTACTGGCTGAAGGCAGCAGTAAAACATTGAAATTAGACTGGAAATCAGGGTACTCCTGACCCAGAAGCTGACTGTTTATCACGAGAAAATATATAAGAGTTTCAAATAAATATGAAAAGCCCCAGTCTCTGTAATCCTGCACTTCAAGACTTTTAATGTATTTTTAAAAAATTGTTTTTAATGCCTGTCCAACTCAATCTGTCCCCCTGTTTTTGCTTTTTGGCCATGGGTCAGCATTTCCCTTCTGGCTTGAAAGACTGATATCAAAAGCTGGGCTGCAGCCAGGTAATCAGGTCAGCAAGGCAAAATTCAATCAAGTGGGTTTTTGGCCAGTGTCACTGTGGCCCGGACAGATGCTGGAGCTGCAGCTGCCTGGCACCCCTTGTCCTCTGATAAGCTCAGTGCTGATCTGCATGCTGTTGTCGACACGTGTTTCACTCTTTACATCTTGCTGTGTTCATTTTGGGGATGGGCTTGTCTTGCTCTCCTTGTGCCCACCCCAGTGGCTGAGTCCCAGTGTGGTCCTCATTTTTGTGCTGCCCTACCCTGGTGTGAGTGCCTGTCCACAAGTATAAGGATGGGATACTCACTGGTGTTTTCTGGGTAGTTCCTGGCTCTCAGGTGCTTTGTCTGACTGGCTATCTCACCATCCTTGTAGTCCTTGTGAACTGATGGGGTTGGTACCATGAGATGACACAGCTTGTTGAGGCTTTGCATGAAGGGCTGCTTCTTTTTCTTCATTTTAAACCTGCCACCTTCACTTAATATCCGGAAAATAAAAGGTAGCAAAAGGGCTGTAAGGGTCCTGTGGCTCAACAGGTTTCAAAGCAATGCTTTCTTTTGCTGTCAGTTACCAAGTTTTGCTCTCCAGACTGGCCCTGTTGGGAAAATTAGCTTCTCCTGATAGTATCTAATCCAGAGCCAAAGCTGAAAGATGAGACAAGTCGATTTTCCACTGGGCGCGTCTTAATATTTCATTGCCAGCGCTGCACAAGCAGAACTTCCCCTCAATTATAAAATAGCATAAGAAGGATGCAGAATCCCAGAAACAGGCATTGTTAATTTACATCTTACAAGGGTTGTTTGTCAAATACAACTATTGTAATTGCTTGCTTTCCATTTCTAAAATGTGCTAGCAATAAACTGAAAGAAAAAAAATAGGATACACACATTTGGCAAGCTCTCTCCATGGTTTTATATCAGTCCACTGCTGGATTCAATTACAGGCGATTTGAATTTTTCACGCAATGTCTTGCTTCTTAAAAATGTCTCCTTTCAAATCAAAACCCTCAAAATAATTTGGGAAAATTATCAAGTTTTCTTCCAAAATTTTTCCTGTAGTGTGAAATTGGATTTTTGTGTTATGTGGAAAATAATGTTCTTCTTGAAATAAAACTTCTCCAGCATTTCTGTGTAAAGGGGTACGTACTGAGCCAGAGCAAAATGGAATTCGTTTTTCTTAACATCCTTCTCCTCTGATGCATTGAAATAAAATTGCCAGTTCATATCCAACTGCCCTGCTTTTTGCAGCTTGAGTCCTGTCCAGGCACATACTTGCCCAAATTAATTCCTATGGCACCCAATGGTGACAATAGAAAACCAGGAGCCTATGATTGTAGGACAGTTTCTCTAAGGTTTGAGGATCTTTCACTTACCAAAAAACCCCAGTGGCTGCTGGGATTCTCAAAAGTACTTCTTTTAACTGAAATAGATGATACACTGGAATTGTGCACTGGGCCATGTGGTTGTTTATTCCAATTCCCTGAGTGTGGCTTGGAGGACATCAGAAGCCTTGTGGTCTGCTTATCCTTCTGTTTTCCCTTCTCCTTCTTGGGCAGTCTTTGAGTTAAGTTCCTTTCCTAAAAACTATGTTTCAAGTGAATGAAGCAGTTGTTGCTCATCCTAATGGATTTTAGCTGAAATTAACAGTGCTAATTATCTCTTACACCTCCTTCCTATTTTTATCCATTGCTGCTGAAAACAGAGGAGAAGCCATTGGATGAAAATCCTGCAACATGGTGGATTTCTCTGCTAAAACCTCTCCCGTGCAACGAGGGGATTAATAGTACATGGTGTTATTAACTGTAAATCTCGGTCCCCAGGCTGGCTCCACTTCAGTACATGATTGAATGTCCCCTCTTCCCTCTCAGTAATTTCTGTCTGATGCCACCCCACCCGTTGCTGATCCTGTTTCATAACGGGGCTGTCAGTCACGGCAGATCTGGCCAGCACGATGGGGAGTGCAGCCAGGGTTTTCCACTCTGCGCCCGCACGGCTGTGCCAGGGTGTCTCTCCAGCGCTGGGCACACAGCACAGCCGCTCTTATCACTTGGCTCGGTAGCCCTTCCATGCTTGGCCACCACAAGGGGTGCCCCACAAGGCTGGACTGCTATGAAAACCTGTGCTTCAAGCTGGACGCATTCCTCCTTTACCTTTTTCCTATCACTGGCAGGTTATATTTTTAAAGGTCACACAGGCACAGAGTGAAATATGAGCATCCTGCCTGTTGCAGCTCTGCTGTGGGAGAGATGTAATTTCTCTCTGGGGAAGGGGAGGAAAGGGGAGGGCTACAAACTGCCCTTGTAGAAGTGGAACCACCTGGGAGAGAAAACACAGGGAAAAGACAAGACAAATAACATAGCAGCATTGCAAAATATAGCAGTCCTGCAGAGACAGTCAGTCCTTGTTCAGTCTTCATTTGCTGTTTGATATCACTAGTGGTTCCTCGATGGGATATTTTGGTTTCCTACAGCTCTCCCTGTTCATATGCCATGTGTTTCTTCACAATTTATCTTCACAGATGTGGACAGAGAGGCAGTAGAAGGTGAAATGCCTTTGTTAAGGTCATGGAGCAGATGTAGGAATTGGGAACAGGTGTTTTCCCTGATACTTTCTACTTTTAAGCAGGACAAGGCAATCAATTTTGGCCAAGGTCCTCCAGATGGTTTTAGTGTGGCCAACAAAGCAGCTACAGCTCTGTTTGATTCTTCTTGCTTTCATTGTGCAGCTTTCTGAGACTCTGAAAGAAAGGGTGAGAATAAGGACAGTCCCACAGGAACAAAAAGGACTGTCACATGCATCTGGAAAATGCAACCTTGGGCCAAATGTTACAGGGCTTACTGGGCCCTCCTGAGCCTCATGCCAGGTAGGACACAGGATCCCATGTAGTACATGGGGCTCTGGGCATGGAACACATCCAGCATACACCAAAATATTCCAATGGACAGATTTGGAGGAAAAAAGCTTCGAGTTTTCAGCCTCACAACAGCAGCAGATTGCCATATCACAGGCTTGGTCCTTTAACTTAGTCTCCAGTAATTTAGACAAAGTGTTTCAAGGATCAAAATGTTTGGGGAAAAGGATCACCCCATCGGCTCAGATGGGATAGTCCATAAACCATGGGCTGTTCTGAAACACATAGAATAAGTGTTCTTTCACAGTAATAGGAGTAAAATGTTTATCACTAAAATTAAGCATATTTAATAGAAGTGGCAAAACTTACTGCCCCTTAGTTTTGGTTTCTTTGGTGTGCGTGATTTTTTTTGTGACATTTTCTTTTTAATTCAAAGCTGACACACGTGTTTTGGGCCACCAGCAAAACTATGATGAAAAGAAGGACAACATGGAGTTATCAAACTGACCTTTTTCGGCTGAGATTTGGAGTGACAGAGGCTGTCAGAACTGACCCCAGGACTTTGACCAGCTAACCTCAATGGCTTGAAACTAGACTTTGTGCACCAATTAGGGGAGTAAACTTCAGTGCAGTAAAGCCAGCAGGTACTTTCCAGTTCTGATGTCAAAGCAGCATTCAGGCATTTCATTAAGCACTGGAATATTTTTTGTGTAGTTTCTGTCAGACGTAAGGGGATTTTTAAAGTCTAGTTCATGGATACATGGGGAAGTACTCAGAACATTAAAAACAACAAAAAAATTAGAGTAGCTTCCTTCTCCTGTATCTCTTCTGACTACAAGAATGTGCATGGAAGAGCAGGGAGCGGGCTGAAATAGGGCATTAAGGTTGGTCCCACAGTATCTGTTCCACAGTGTTGACATCAATGACCAAATTACTTTCCCCTTTCTTGTCTAGCTGCTGTAGTAGTACAATGGGACCAATATCTGCCTTGAGAGGTCACTTGATGTGGCTTCACAGAAAAAAGGGCTCTAAGGACATTAGCAGTGTAGGTACCTTTTGGCACATTTCTGAGTCTGGTTCTTGGAGTTGCAGGAGGGAGAAATGCATGGTTGGAAATCTTGACCTGTGCATATCTCTGGGCTGTCTTTCATCCCCTCATGCTGCACCCTGAGGTTAAGTTCTGTGATTCCACAGTTTGTTGATCAGGTTCTCTTTAAGATAGGGTTGGCTGTAAAGAGTTTTAAAAAGGAGAGAATTGGCCAAGTTGGGCAATGCCTGCAAAGATTTATTTCCTTTTGTCCCTGTTAAACATTTGCCCTTTCAGCCACTTTCACTGGACTACCAGTGCCAAACAAAAAGGATATGGGCACTGCAGGGGAATAACTGGCAGTAGTTTGAGTTTTCCTTGCACGTGCTGAGCTTAAGAAGTGGTGACTTTCCATCATGGACCTCCTGGCTCTTTCACTTGGGTTCAGAAACTCATGTAAAGCTCCAAGAAGAATCCATGTCTGGAAGATATAAAAGCAGTGGAAAAATGGGAGTGAGGTGGAAGATACTCAGCTCTCTATATTTAGAAGTCAGAGTATGTGTGCTACCCCAGCAGCTGTGAGAAATTATATTTTATGGGAAAAAACCTGGCCTAATGGGTTCCAGCCTGCCTGTGGTGCACTGTGCTTTTGAACAGCTATAGTACGAACTACAGCAGCTCCAAAATTTCATCTATAACCCTGAGACCAGCTGGAAATCAGCAGGACGTACTGAAAATGTACAGCCATACATTATCAAACCCTAGTTACAGAGGAACAGCTCTGGGGTGGGGGGGGGGAGGGTAAAGTAACTAAAAAATCCCACTGAGCAGATTATCAATGGCAAAAAGACACCAAATTTTATAACTCTCTGTAAATGAGAATCTTTTCTAATATGATATGTTATATTTGAGTAGGATCCTTGGGGCTGAAGCAGCATCAGGAGCCCTTGGGCATGCATAAGGATATGGGTGTCTGCAGGATTTAGCCATCAGAGCTCCATAGGTCATTAGAAAAGCATGTAGGTCTTTAAATATAGTGGAGCACAAACATTGTGTGGCTTAAAATTAAAAGGTATGCTTTTATCTAGGAAGGGGTAAGCCTTGGAGAAATGAACTGTGTAATAAGGGAGGAATTTAGGACAGTCAGTGCTGGGAAGAGACCTGGAGAGGAGAATTTCCTATCTGCCTAAATGAAACTTTACACACTTCCATCTGCCCGGGTAGACCCATATTTCAGGCAAGCGTTAGAGCGCAGATCTCCCTTTTAACTTCAGTTTCTTTCACCAGAAACACAAGGCTCTGACAAAACATATTTTGGAGAAAAAGATCTCTGGCATGGTAGAACTGAAGCAAAATTACTTCAATCTTTTATGCCTTCTGTTTCTAAAAATAAAGATGACTAATCGAAATAATAAAATATTCACATAGTCAGGAGTCCATGTTTACAGTTAATGCTGAATTACATCCAAAGACATTTTTAAATGGGAAGTTAATGGATGTCTTTGAACAGAATGAGAGGGGTGTTTTTTCTCAGTTCATTCCTCAGAGGAGGAACTTTGGGAAATCACTTTGGAAAGCCCATCACTGGTAGCCTTGCCAAAAGCCACCATGCAATCCTGGGCAGCACATGCCTCTGTGTCTGCAGAGCACTTCCCCTGACAGGAGCTGGCTGCCCCCTGGGATGGTGCTGTACCATACCAGTGATTTTGGCAGCATGCTCCTTTCCTGCTATCCAGGAACATAAAATAGCATTTTTCTTTTTCTGGTAGATGAGAAAGGTTTCGTGCCAGGGACTCGCTGGAGGAGAGATTGGGAGAAAAGGCAGGTCTGAGGTCCCTCTCCATCCTGTGTGGCCCTAGGATTGGTGTGGGATGGGAAGGGCTGTGTTGCCAAAGGGTCCAAATCAGAGGGATGAGTACAGCTGGCTCTCCTGAAGCAAGTTCCATTTTGGAGAAGAAAACACTGACCTGGTCTTGAAAAGCCTGGGATTTGACATCCACCTCTGTCCCTGACCAGCTGAATATCCTTAAGCAAGATGTTTCAGTTCCCCACAACTCAGTTTTCCACCTGAAAAAACCTATATGCCTGAGTTTTGCACTCCCTGGTCGGGGTGAAGAACTGCCCAGAAAGTACATGTGACTTTAGAGAAGGTAGGCAGCCAGCACTGCCATGGGTCAGCACACCTTCAGGAACTGAGCTGGCCCAAGACTGCAGATATTGGTGAGCAATAGGAGGACTCTAAAAAATAACATTAATACAAAGAAAAAAAGAAGTGAGTCTTCAATGTGACAGCATGGTGTAATTTGCTGCTGCTTCCCAAAATTCTGGTACTGAAAGTAGATATGGAGGAACACAGAGCTTTACAAACTGCTCAGTATGCTTTTTGAAGAGGTTTGCAAGCCTACCTATCTTTGAAAATGTTACATTAGGGTTTTTAGGGTGGTCCATTAATCTAGATTGAAAGCGTGCTCCAGCTAGGGAACAGATGATGATCCAGAGATGAAGTAATGTTCCCTCTTCCTTCTGAGAGACAATATATTTTCTACAAGGCACAGGCTGCTAGGGACTTATTGAACTGTTCTCTTTCCCATCTCAGCTTCTAATTTTATAATAATTTTTATATTGTTGGCTTCATAGGCTATCATTCCCCCCTGCATTATTTTTTTCCTGTTTACCTTTTTTTTTTTTTATTCCACCCCTAGAAATGCATGAATCTAAGACAGACTTTCCAATCCATAATACCTGAGGGGATCTGAAATGAGGTCAGAGAAATTCACCCATCCCTACAGGAAAATCCTGCTGCTCCACAACATTGCTGGATGTACTGCAAATGCTACAGACACACTTGCAGGACTGATAAGAGAGCTGAGCCTGTATTAAATTGAGACAGTCCATGCACAGGAAAATCAGCAGGAGTCCTGTTTGACCATCCTCTCTCTTGGAAGAATGTGGTGTTGGACTTCTCTGATTTCCTTGCAGTAAATCTGGAAATGACATCGGTGTAGCCAACCAGTCACCTGGGTCTTAATGGTTGTCACACCACTGCATGCCAAGGTCATTTAGAAAGTCACCAGTGACTTTCTGGGAAAAGCAGCTCTCACCACTTCAAAGGCTCAGGCTGCTGCCACTGGAGCTAGTTTTTCTTCTTCACGCCAGGCCTTGGTGCTTGCTGCCAAGCATGAAGGACAATCTGCGAAGTAAGTCAATGTTTGCAGTCTCAGAACATGAAGAATAATCTCCTTCCCTTTGCCAAGGCAGGACTGAAAGCAAGACGCTGAATGGACATTCCCTGCCCCAAGGGCAGCAGCAGCCGTCTGTCCCTCTTGTTCTTTTGCAAGATAAGCCATTCCCATTCCTGAGTCTGGGAGTTAAAACCTTCTGGAAACGGGATGTTTATTAGTATGCTAACATGATCCTGTGTGTCCCCTAGGAAAAAACATGACACTGAGGAGAACTTCAGACTGCACCCAAAGATGTGCACTGGCTGAAACAGACCTTCATGTTGGATTCAAACACAGAGTTATGCCTGAAGCTGTCTCAGAAGACCCTGGTAGTTTCCAAAAACTTTCTGGACGAGACATTTTCATCTGCTTTTGGTCACCCCTCCTGGTGACTCAGCCTGACTTAGACCAAGCTCAGCAGAATCCACAACCTCCTCTTTCTCTTCTGGGTTATGGTTCCCCCATACCCTCTTGCTGGGGCAGGTAACACTGCTTGTGAGGACATAGGTTATCCTTTCATAACTGTGGTGGGACTTAAAGATAATCCCCCAGAAAAGCCTCTGGGGAGAGGGAGGCTAATGGAAGATTTGGCTTTGAGAACAGTTGTTATAAACCAGTTCTTAATCACTCTTGGGAGCTGGAGAGTTCCCCCAGATTTACTTTTTGCAATTTAAAAAATAATTTTCTTAATTCTTTTCTTCTTCCTCCACCCACTTGGATCTGGAGTGTTCACAAGAGATAAGGCAGTAGTCTTTTGCCTGATCAAAAAGCCCTGATGGGGCATTCAAAGGCATAATGTTCCCATCTGAGACGTCAATGGGATCAGATAGGAAGTTTCCCTCTTCTAATGCAGATCCCAAAATATCCTGGCTTCCCTGAGAAGGGACATGCTTATGAACAAGATAAATCCATAGGCATTACATGCAGCTCCTCTGGGTGAAATCAGAGCTATTTTCCCCATTTTGGAGCTGATCCGTGGAGCATGATGCTTCATCTGCTCTGGTGCATGCTACTTCACAGGTCCAATCTCAGCACCTCGCTGTTGTGGTGGGATCAGGTAGACACAGATGTCACTGGGGCTTGCCAAACCTAAGTGACACAGACTTGAACATCAAGCAGAGGAAGGATGGTCGCTGCCATTTGGTTTAGAAAGCAGGATTCTGGTGCAGCAGCTCCACACCGTTGCTCTGATGAGCTATGTGGGAGTGCTTGTGTCAGGAGGAGGAATATACCACTCTTCCCCAAGTAAGGAAAGCTCCTAAGCTCTGAAATGCAGGTCTAGGTCAAGCAGTGGAAGGATTAAACATTTTTACTTTACAGCTGGGCTCAAGATACAATTCTAAAGCAGTTTGGTCCAATATACACTGACCGAGGAAATTACCAAGTTAAATCAACCAAGTTAAACCTGAGGCTTGCTTTTTTTAAAAAGGAGGAGCTGTATTTAAACACCATATCCCAGTCCCCTTTCTAGTAGCAGGATAGAGTCACTTTTCTTCAACTCAAATCTGTTGTTGGATCTGTTAGCAAACGAAGACTCCCTTAGCAAATGAACTGAGTGTCAGTCTTTGGATATGATCTAACTTGCATGTGAAGTTGAATGGAGAACAAATGACACCCTCTTGAGCCAGGGAATGCTGTGGGTGACAGAAAAACACCCTGTGGTGGATGACAACTATGTTTTCATAAGCAAGCCAAAGCCTTGGGGTTACAGGAGAGGGAAGATGAGACACTGCACTGAAACCACGGTGAGGAAGAGCCCTGTGCCCTCACCCTCAGAGGTGCCACTGTGGTTGCACCTCTGGTCACAACAAACCCATGAAGATGATGGGTAATGTTCAGCCTAAAACACCTCCACAGAGCAGCCCAGATTGACAGTTAATTTTTGCCAGCGGCAGAAGGACCCTGGTCCCATCTGTAAACCCCAGCTTTATGGGACTATTTTGCACCATTCATACTCCTGGTAGGAAGAGTTCCATACCTGGGACCTGAGTTTGTGCCCCCTACTTCCCTTGCTACAGCAAAGAGTGTCAAAAGCTGGTTTACAGTTCAAAGCATTTGCTTTGACACAGTCTGGAGTCGTCACAGATTTGGGTATTAAAGCCATTATCATCATAGTTTCCAGTAATAGGTCACAACATGTTTGCCAGTTTTATTAACTTGGACAAAATAAGATAAAACTTAGCTTTTGGAGTGTATGCACCATGCAAATGCCAACCGTTTTGGGGTTTAAAACAATCTAAGGCTACGAAACAGAAAGGAAGACAATTATTTTTAGCTCTGATTCAATGCACAGCAGCAAGCCTCCTGTATATCATAACGAGGAGGGCGGAATGATGCAGAGGCAGGGAAGAACAGCCTTAGAGAACAAAGGAAAAACAAAAGAAGAGGAAACTTCTTAAGCTATTATTGCCTTTGCAGTCTTCTTATCTGGAACTGAGTACAAGAATAATTGAATTACAGTGCAATAATTACTTGGTTAATGAGGGCAAACAGGCAATTGCAACATTCCTAGTTTTCTTCCTTCCCTTTCCTGAAAATACTTAAAATAATTGGTAAACAACATGGGTTATTTATAAATACCGACAGACTATACATCCTAAACCAGTACAGCTAAGCAGGGAGAATGGAAAAAATATTTGCCTGGGATTTGGAGACATTAAAAGGAAAAGCTTCCCTTAAGGAAACAGTGCTGTATACTAACAGAGTTAACTTCACAGCTGGCTGGTAAACACCCAAGCTGCTTTAAAACTTGGGATGCTGAATACCTAGTTTTAACTCCTAATGAGGTGTTAAGTGGCTCAGTAATTTATTTCCTTCCCAGGGGCTAATGATCGTGTCAGAAGGGAAAGGGCAGCTATCAGCCTTGACATTTCGGTGATCCCCATCAGGACTGGTGGAATTATTATCGCCTTGTTCGCCACAAGGCAGTGAGCTCTCCCGGTGTCAGCAGCACAGTGGGATTTTTTTTGCCTTATTCATGTCATAGCAGCCTGTGTTATTCCTAGCGAGGACAAAACACCGCAGGAAGGATGACAAAGGAGTAGCCTGTGCCTGAGGAAGTTTGTTAGGCGATCTCAGGAAGATGAGGAGCTCCCACGGAAAGCCAAAGCTGTGCCAGCTCATTAGCATTCTGTGGGGAAAACATCTCCTAATGACATGGGATGCGGCTGCTTGCTGCCTTTTTTAAGCACCAGGTTTTCTAGCTCAGCACAGGTCAGCTCTAATCAATGTGGGTTTTAAGCCTCAGCTGCCAGCTGCTTTTGAGCAGAGCCTCTCAGAGCAAAGCTGGGAATGGTTTGCAAAGTCTTTTCTGCTTTTTCAGGCCAGGCTGCAATCAGGAGGAAGTAAATATTTCATTCCATTTCGGTTCCTTTATGCCCATGTAGGTGCTGCTTTTCTGAGACACAGCCTGTTATGCCCAGCAGCAGTGTTTGTAGCCTTGGGTGGCTGCAGAGCTCTCACTTAATTTATCTGCTGGAATTGCTCATTGAATGAAATGAGGCTAGATCTTATTTCCATGATGAGGCCAAGTAGTCAGTCTGTCTGCAAATTGAGAAGCACCAAAAAGTGAAAAAAATACTATTTAATCATACTAATAATGATGAAGTACAGACAAATTCTTGCTCTTTCAGGGTATTGCTTGGCTCAGTAAAGATGAGCTGTGTGGGCTAACACAGAATCAGAGAATGGTTTGGGTTGGAAGGGACCTAAAAAATCACCTAATTCCAATCCTCTGGTAAAGGCAGGGACACCTTTCACTAGACCAGGTTGCTCAAAATCCCATCCAACCTGGCCTTGAACAGTGCCAGGGTTGGGGCATACACATGGTAAGGTAAAGGGATGAAGGAATCCTGTTGTGCTGACACGACATGCTCTGAGGATGTGGCTCTGTATGGGCAGGTCTGCAGGTGGACTTTGAAGGCGAATGTGGAAACCAAGGCCAGCTGCCTGGGTCAAGAGCTTGCAAAAAGGTGAATATTTAGATTAAAAATTAATCATAATTTTTTTTCTTCTCCATTTTGTTCTTCCCTATTGCTCATGTCTTTGTAACTGGTTTGCAGGAAATGTCCAGTATGGAACATCACTACAATTGTCTTACAATAAGGTAGTTCTGGTGGGACTGATGTTAGTTTCAGAGAAAGAAAAATGTGGTCCCCTGATTTTCATGGGGAAGGTTGGCTTCCTCCATGCTGGATTGTTTGTAAAGCCCTGTTTGAACCTCTCCTACAATAAAATCTTTGCCTCGGTGAAGATAAGATCACAGTAAAGGCTTGTCATACCTGTTGCCCAATTCTACCAGTCTGTAAAAATAGCTCCAAGTGAATAAAAATAGCTTTGACAGTGTGAATTACAGTGTGCTGTTGTGTGACTAATTTCTGTGCCTTGGTGTGATAACTTAGTTGCTGTAACAATTAAGACTATACAACGCCTTGGTAACAGATATGAAACTCGGAGTTAGGCCCATCTTAACTCTTTTTCTTAGCATGTTTTTGAAATGGACTTTGCCAAATGTCTTTTCCATCCTGCAGTCTAAGCTAAGAAGAGGTATAACATTTTTTCTGCTTTAATATCATGGCCATTATAAGGTTTTAATTTGTATATTTCAATCCACCTGTCCCTCTGCTCCCACTGCCTTTCGTAGCTGCAGCACAGAGCATCTTTTCCAGAGGACAGGGCCAACTGCTGAATGCATTGCTTGGCCTAAAGGACACTGCTGACAGTCCTAGCTCCTGTAAGCCTGGAGGTCCTGTTGCTGAGGTGAAGCAGCCTCTTAGAAGCCAGGCAAATGGGACATGTGAAGGGGCCCACTTCCAGCCAGAGAAACGCAAGCATGCATGCAGGACCATTAGGCCAGTCAGGCCACAGGGGTTATGCACACACTGCAAGATGAGCAGCTGCTTGGAAACTTTATTGCATGGAGAGGGAGGTTTCAGCACAGGCAAGGTCTTCCAATTTGCTCAGCTACACTGCAGGATTTTGAATGACTTCATGAATAATGGCACAGGAAGGGAAGGGTGGTGTATAGGATGACCCTTCTTGTTGTACAGAAAAACAACCACTGCCACAGAATCAGACCAAAGTTCTCCTTGTTTGGACTCCTTTCCCTCAAGCTCTGCAGTATGGTTAGATGTGAGCACATTGCTGAAGTCTCAGCTGGGCTACTTAATCATGGGGTTGCAGCATGCCAGCTTCCAGGGGTACATTCCATTTTTAATTGCCTCTGCATCACTCCTTTGTACTCTGTAATTTGTCACACTGCGGGACACTGTTTTGCAGAGTCTGTGCTCCATTCTGCTGCATGTCACCTCATCTAAAGTTAAACTCCAAAACAAAATAAATGTTATCCATTCTGTTGAGCATTAAGTATTGAACAGGGAGTTTAGCTGAAGTTAGATGCTACAATTCATTCTGACATACCAAAGAATAAAAGGGATAATAGGAAACCCTTGCATAGCTAAGCTTTTTATCTAAGAAGCCTTATGGTATATAATTTTATCTCGTTAATGTATTAATCTAAGAGTCAGGTGGCCAAGATTTCACACTCCAGAAATAAAACCATTATGAGGAAGGACTCAATTGCAATAAATGTCCATGCCACGAGCCATTACAGTACAGTGATGTTTAATTTTCACATGCAAACAGAAATGCCTTTCTATGGATATTGTCTTGAAAAACTGGTGAGTTGGCAGGAGAGGGTACTGAAGGAAGAAAATATTTGCTTTTAGTCATGCAGGATAAATGCAGTGCCTGAACCGTGTTTCTCAAAACAAATTGCTGTTCCAGTTTTCTATCCTGCCCAGCTTGACTTCTCAGGATTGTCTGTATGTTGCATATGTTCCAGGGGCAAGGGGAAAGCCTGGGACAGATCAAGCTCTGAGACTTCAGGCATTTTATTTTATTCCCTAATTTTTCAGTTGTAAAAAGAGCTTAATGGCACTTCCATTTCCTCATTTCTATGAGGAAAGATTTCTGTGATGTTCCTGAAGCACTTAGATTAGAAAGACTGGGGAAAGGACCTCAGCTAATGATTTCCAATCCCACATGGATAGTTTTTCATTTTTCAGACCTGCTCCTTTTGGATCATGCCGAGCAAGTGCCTCTGAGCAGTTTGTTAATGTGACTCAGGATCATCAGGAATCTCCAGGAAAATAGCTTCACTGGTAGTTTCCCAAAGGGTTTCTCCCTGCACATCCCATCCTGGACACACAGGATACCCACATATTATGCCTGAACCTTGCACAATACGAGAGGAGAGATGAAATGCTCTATGTGATGCTCTACAGCCTCTCTGGCTGTATTCATGATCCTTAGCTTCATTTGCCTCTGACCTCTGGCCACTGCCCTGCTTGCCACAGTCTGAGAGAGAACCTTCTTAGAGTTTTATGTATGGTGAGTAGACTCATAAGCCATACAGTCCTTGGCCCAACTCAAAAACATTTATGCTTAAATCTTTCAGGCACTTTACTTTCATTATTATCCATTACTGTAAAATAATTTCTTAAATGAAGAGATCAAAACCCTGAAATCTCACTAACAGCGAGATGCTGAGGCATCTCTCCTCTTCAAGGTTCCCAGCCTTGGGATCATTACAGTGGCAGTAGGCTGGGCATGGAAGTGAGGAGATAAAGCTCTGAGTGGTTTTCAAATGTCTTCATTAAAAATGAATATATTTTATGAGCATTCTCTTCTAATATGTAATTTCACTTTGCTATGAAATCCCAAGTTCTTGGCAATGTGATCCCACTGGAATATCATTCAGCAAATAACAAAAAAGTACAAGGTTTTACTGGACTTTCTAGGACTGCCCAACTTATATGTTGTAGAAATCATCACTAATATTTGAAGGGATGATAATTAAACAACTACAACAACAAACCAGAAATCACAACTTATTCCTCAGTAAGAGCTTGAAAAATACTCCATCTGGCTTTTATGAAGTAAATAACCAGGATCAGTCTTCTGTACAGCTGCTGATAGGAGAAATCTCATGACTAAAAAAATGACAGCATAGAACTTCTTCCATTAGCAGGGCCTGTCCCCGTGTACAGCTTCTGTATTCTCTCAGCTGGATGCTCTGACTGTATGTTTAGTCTCCCCTTGGTCTGACAGGCCACCACTCTCCCAAAGGCACAAGGTTCTGAGCTACATGGCTCAAGAAACAGGGTGCTGAGCATGAGCAGCAGCTCTCTAGGCTCACTCCTTGTTATGCAGGCACAGCATCAGTTGCCAAGTCAGCTCTGAGCTACTCCCTGCAAAAGGATTGAAGATCCTGCTCAGACGACTGCTAAGGTTAAATGGAGCGTGGCTGATAGCCCTGAGACCTCAGAAGAGCATGATCTGTTTTATCCCCATCACAATTTTCATTATGAAACAACATTTCAGGGAACAAAATTATTTTGAAGTGTAGCTCAATTTGATTAGCTTCAACTAGCTTAGCAAGCTGGAGGTGTGGGCATCTTAAGATTAAACACACTAAGTTTTTGTTTACAGTTTGCCATGAGGCAAAAATAATGGTAACAGTTCCTCACTGGGAATCCAAATCCAGCATTTAAACTTGTGTGCATCTCATCTGTCTCTGGCTCTGAGTTCTGATTTATTTTTCCTCCTTCTAGTCCTTTCCTGACATTTCTAAGCATTAAATGTTAATGTAATTAAACTCTAATGTGACTGCAGCCTATAAGAAACACAGCATGCATTTTTGTCATACTCAGAAAGTCTTACAGCAGTGCGGGGGTTTCTTCTTTTCCTTCAATTTTCTCAAGTTTTGGAACCTCTGTTTCCAAAAGTGATGTCAGGAACCAGTACATGTGGCCCAAGCACGTGATGGGAGTGTGGCTATGGAATACACTTTAAAATAAACATTTTAAACCTGAACAGCTGACCAGTGTTGTATCATATATCATATCATATCATATATCATATCATATATCATATCATGTCCACTGAGTCCTGGGCTATCCTAGTAATGCAACTAGTCATAATGAATCCAAAAAAAGAATAAATTTTAGGTTTTTTAGATGCTAACAAATATAATGGCCATGAGCTAGCAAGGACTGTTTCATGCAGCACTGGCCAGAACTAAAATGTGACTTAACTGTTTGATATCTTTCTTCTGAGAGATGGAAAATCCCATTTACTGTGGCTGATGGAGATCCTTTTGTGCCACTTCTCTTCTGGGCCAAGCTCTCCAATGTAGAAAGCATTTCTTTCCTGATGCAGAGGTATCTGTCCCTTTCTGTTCCAACGCAGTACATCACACATCAGGGCATTTTGTTTGGTCCTTAAGAGAAGTAAGTTACAGGAAAACGTTCCTGTTGTCAATTATGGTAACTTCTACAAAGTAGCTGGCTGAAGTTAAACCTTCCTGGAATTGCTAGGGCTTCTAAGCACAAACATCCCCTTCACATAGTAATCAGAGCAACAAAAAGCCCTCCAACTTTTTAATAAGGAAATGTTCTATTGTTTCAATTTGCTGTAATTAAAGCCTGCTCTTTGCATTAGAAAATCAAATTCCATTTACAAGATGAATAACTCCCTTGAGTTCTCTTTGCTTCCATTGTTCTGAAGAGATCTAACTTCTCCCTGTTTGGCTAAGGAAGCCCTGCAGGGTTTTTTCTCTCTCTTAAAATTAACCCCATATAACATGCAGAGTGACAGCAGAATAAGAACTCTGTGATGTTGCTGGTTGCAAGCTGCCTTGTTTCTGCTTTCCCAGAGAAGGCACCTCTCCTCCCAGAGAAGGTTCTTCCCTTGACTAGTGAGTCTCTGTGCTGCACCATTTCAACAGAACTTTGGTTCAGAACTTGTGGATTTTATTCTTACAGTATTAACAAACCACTATATCCATTTCTGCAGAGTCAGAAACAAATCTTAATTATTTGAGACCAGATGGAGGAGGATTTTTTGCTTGTTTCTATCTTTTTTTTCTTTGATCCAGCTTAGATCACATATCTTTTTAACTAAAAAAACCCCAAACCATACAGTTGTAAGCTACTTTCTAGTTTAAAATAGGATGGTTATCCCCACAGATCTGCAAAGAATGGATATGAAACTATCAATGCCATACAATCCCTTCTCTATTCTCTTTTCTCTCTCGATATCTGTGCTCTCTGCAGCTTACCAAATCCTCCACGAGCTCATATTTATCAAGACAACAAGTCCAAGACCACCATTTTCTACAAAGCTGCAGAATAATTTAGGTTGAAAGGGAGATCATCTGATCTGACCTGCTGGTCAAAGTTACTTGGGACCACACAGAGCTGTGTTTCAAATATCTCCAAGCATGGAGTTTCCTCAGGTTCTCTGGTCTCCTGCCCTTGGGCTGCATCACTGTCATGGACATGTTTGCAGGTGAAAGACCACTTAAAATTTTCTGCAGAAATTTAATACATTTCAAGAGTTTAATGTGATTAAAATTAGGTCTATTACTCTTAATAGCCAGGCCATGTTAGCAGTAATGGATTTTTCCCTCTTGCATCCAGACATAAGGGACTCTTCTCCATCTCAGCAATCTGAGCACTGAATTTGAATCTTAACCCAGCTTTAATGCTTCAGAGGAATAGGCAGGAGTCTCTTGTTTGTCAGGGAGAGCAAAAACACTACAGCAGTGAGCTGGCACAGCCTTAGGAGCAGAGCTGTGAAGAGGAGATAAAAGTGGGAGCATGCTGGGGTGCCCAGAGAAAGCCTTGTGCCATCCCATGCTTCCTCCTCCAGCTCAGGCTTTGCTGCTGCTCCTCTGCCACTGCTAGCTCCAGGTCATAGACAGCTCTAAGGATCAGGATCAGGGGTGGATGCCAAGAGAAGGGTGAGTTGGTGGCACAGGAGGTGGGAAGCAAAGCAAATGGTTTCTCCTGGATAATTTGCTCCTCAATATTAAATGGACATGAGTGTAGGTCTCCTGTGGTGACATCATAGGAGTCAAGGAGCTGTAAAATGAAGTCACATGCAGCTGGGAAGACATTATGGAGAGCGTTGGATATCTTATCTGCAAGAGGCCTCAGTGCTTTGCCCAGAGATTAAAATATGTGAGCATTAAATATCTGACCATACAAAGTGACACACCATAATGAGTGAAGCTCCTTACAGCTGGTTCCTTTAACAATATAAATCAGTCAAATATTACAGGTTTTTCACTCTGTTTCTAAAAAACAAAACAAACGAAAAATCCTTAAAAGTTTGGGGGTTGTTTCTGTTTGTTTTAAACAATGAGCTTAGAGCAATTGTTTGACATCACAAATGTCCAAAACTTTTCGCAAGAGCAACTATGTTAATGAAGGAATTTTTGTTGGGATATTCCAATTTTCTAATTTTTTTCTTTATTTAATGATTAAAACCAAGATTATAGTCGATTTTATTGCATGTTCCAGGTCTGGAATTTGAAACTACTTGATGCATTGTTTTTGAACAATTTGACTTAAAAAAGTGAGTTAGAGGAAGCACTGTGAAATTCCTGAATCATGTGAAAGAGACCTGTCTTGACCTTTATATAAACAGATGTTTTTTATTGTTTTCTGTTTGGGTGGGTTTGTTTGTTTGTTTTTCTTTTTTGGGGTTAGTGTTTTTTGTTTTGTTGTTGGGTTTTGGTGGGTTTTTGTTTGTTTGGTTTGGTTTTGGTTATTTTTTTGTTTAGTTTTATTTGGTTGTGGCTTTTCCCCATTTGGTTTATGCTAACACCAATTGTTGTCTGCCTTTTTGTTTTCGTGCACCACTCCTGGCCTGATTTCCTCGGAATCTCTAACCCTTCCTGAAATCTAAGGGGAAGAATGTCTATGCCACTGCTGAGGGACTTGCAAACATTGCAGAGAATTTGTCTCCGGTATCCACTTTGACTTCTGATCCTGCAGTGAGCTGGTGGAATATTTGTGCTGGGCAGTGCACCCGACATTATCCCTGCCACAGCCTCCACCCAGAAAAACCAAATGAAATTCAGAGCCTGATGAAGGACAAAACACAGTGCTTTCCTGATTCGAAGGATTTCTTCCCTAACAATGTTTCTTTCACGACTTGTTCTTGTGATACAGAGTTATCATTGTGCCTTGAACAATGACTAGCTTAAATCCAAAGGGAATCTGCAAGTTTGTGTCGCCTTATCTAAAAGTATAGAGAACAAGAGAATACAGACAGAGCAGAACTCTTTCCCCATTTCTTTTCAACCTACTAGAAAGGTGGCAAGAAGCCTCGAGTGTTTGTCTTTGGGAGAATCAGCTCTTTCAGAACCAGGTGGTGTCAAGACCGATTGATGTGAATGCAGTTTAGTGTCCTTTCCAGCTCTCAGTGTGCAATGGCCTGTCTCAAAAGCCCCTGTGAAGGACACACGCTGATAGCCTTTCTCACAGCGGGCAATCCCCCACTCTCCAGATAGTATAATCATGCTAGAGAGGGTGGGACTCTGCAAAGGCAGTGCAGATGGCAGATCCTCCTGCACAGCGTGCAAACGGCAGGCTCAGATCCAAGGACCTCGCAGAGCTTCACCAGCAGCCACTAGAAACCTGCAAACTCTATTTGGTATGATGGATAATTACTGTATTGAAGTTCTCTAAATTACATGCAGACCACTGTTGGTTCTCTTTTAACGCACCTTTCTAAAACTGTACTGTCCTGTGCTAGTAGGAATAACAATGGCAAGCAGTGAAATGCAATGTAAAAAGCTGCAGGGGGGAAAAAATAAATAGTAGGAGTGATGACTTGGTTTGGTGAAAATTGGTCTCCCCGCCCCTGTGCAGCATGGAGGTGACAGTGCATGTAACAACTGCTTGCTTGGTCAGGGTAAGTCATAGCTGGCAAACCTAATGGTCTAAGGGGTGAGCTGTGTGTGGGCAGCCTTGTGACTTTGCCAAGGCAATCCTATATGTCAGGCAGACCAAGGGAATTGGCATATCCAGGTACCTGACACTAGCCCACGGAAAACCACCGTGCAGTTTGCCCTAGCTGTCAATCCAAAGTGTGGAGCGAGTTCTTACCCAGTTTGAGATGGCAATATGGTACATAAACTGAAGGAGCAGCAGTTGTCTTCCCAAAGGTGTTTGATTGCCACGGTTTGCATGTGTACATGCACAGTCAGAAGCAGTCAGAGTCAGCAACAGGCACTTTTGGGATGGCCTTAGTCAGCTAAAGTGAGTCATTCATCCAACCATTTCCTACTGAGTCTGACCCCACTAAGTGTCCTGTCTTCCTTCTGTCCTGTCCTAGGAGTCATGCTGGTGGGTTGCCAGAATTCCCTGATGTCATTTAGTAGGTATCAGGATAGGGATGCACAGCACCTTGCAGTGTCAGGTGACAAGAACATCCCCTGAGTCATGGGAGGAGCACCCCACATCCCATAATTGCAAGTGCACGGGTTAAAGGGCACATGCTTCATGACTGACACAGGAAGAATGTGGCTTGTTTACCGGCTGGCAAGAATGTGTGTGTATGACATGGCTATACGTGGTGTGAAATCAGAATTAATCAACTGCATGCTTTTGGACACTTGGGAGAAGGATTAAAACCTAATTTCAGGATACCTAGTGAGATTACTTTTGAAGCAGGAGGTGCTGCTCAGCCACTCCTGAACCACAGCAAAATCTGAGAATCCATCACAGGAAAAAGAGACATCCCACAACACCCAGAGCAGTGTTTGCATAGAAATGACAGCCAACCAATATGTGCTGTGTTGTTTTTGTGGTGAGTCATGGTGGTGAGAACACACCAGGTGAGCAGGAATGAATGGCCTGCAGAGTGTGGGGAACTCGTGCTCTGACATAATGCAAAAGCCTCTGTAACGTGGTGACAGCTATTTTTCCTCGTGTCTCTTCAAACTTTGGAAAAGTCTCTCCAAAACACATGCTATTTGGCTAGAACAAGATTTGGAGCTGCAGATGTGACCTCAGCCAAAACTTCCCACACAGTAAAAAAGAATGACATCTTACGTACTTTAAGCCCTTATTTAGGCAGCAAACTCCTCAGCCCAGGCTATGCAAGCTTTATTTCTGTCCAACAGAACTTCACAGTGCCTGTGTTTCCAATTATTAGAGTATATATTACTTAGCATAAGCAAGAGCTAGGATCTAGCCTTAAAACAGTAGGCAAATCAGGGCTGTTGTTTTTGTAGAACTCTTTGGGTTTTGCAATGTGTATAACACTGGCAGCAATTCACCAATACTTTGGCATGGTGGCTCTTAGCACCATGTTCTTGACTGCAGCTGTGTCAATGCATAGCTGTCTTCCTAATCATGGTGTTGGGATTTGTTAGGTAAGCTAAAAACAGACTTTGGTCGCTGCTTAATGGGCCATCCTGCTGACTTCTATTTACATTTTTGAGCCTTTCCTGCCCCATCTGTGGCTCAGGTATTCTTAGTTTGAATGGAGGACATTGATTTCTCCTCCCTAGGTCTCTACCAAAATTCATCTTGTCCATTTTGGAATGTCCTTCTGACCTGTGCAGACTCTTTTGAATTTTGATCCTACCCACCCAAGTCCTTGCAGGCTTTCTGACTCCTCCCACAAGCTTTGTAAGTGTATGCTCTTCCACACGCTCTGTCATTAATCAGCTGTTTCTGTCCTATCCTAAAGGTCAGTAATCCCATCAAACAAAAAAAGCCATGCTGGTGGGGTTTTTTTAACAGCTAATTACCTTCCAAGAATTTAAAATCCTTATTTGTGCCAGGGTCTTTCCAGGGATGAAAGCTAAGTTTAATGGGTCCTTCAGTTTGGTTTTAATTAGCTCGGTACTGTTCAATTCCAGGTGCTCAGGGGTTTGCTTGTTCTCTGTTGGTCCAGTATTGCTCAGATGCTCTGCTGGCCATTCCCCAGATGCTGCTGACCTGAGCTCACCCATCTCCTCCAAGCAGTCATCCTACAGGACCTGTTCCTAGAGGAAGACCTCTGTACTGTCCTGCTGTTCTTCCTCCTTCGTGCTTTCATTTCAATAACCTGGCTCTTAGATGGAGAATCACACGAGTCAATTCCACCAACAGTGCAGGCCCTCCTGCTCACCTAAATCAGCAAAGCAGCCTTTTGAATCATGCTGGGCATTTTCCCTTGTCTTCATGGGATTAATATCAAACCCTCACTGAAGGTGTTGTAATAACTAGGCAACTTGGGCTGCTTGTCAGGGAGGCTCCTCAGAGAAGTTCAAAGTCTGCTGGGAGTGGCTGAAGCCATTAAACCATTTTAATTGTTGGTGCAGGACTTGAAATGTGAGAGACAGATTTTCTCAGGAGAGCATTGCAAAGATGCTAATTTCGCAATGTGCTATGTTTCATGTGAAAAGCCATAATCAAAACATTTTCTGTTTCATAAACCAATGACCTGATCCTCAACAGAGCTCTGCTTTTGTACTGGGGCTCTGTCCTCTGCAGATCTCTGAGAATTTGGGACTAAGGGGAAGTTTGACTCTACTTTGTGGTTTATTCTCTTCTTAGCAAACAGAATTTTATACACGAAGGGAAAAAGACAGGAAACAAACATGGCACAAGTAAACTACACAGAAACGTGACTGACCCCTCCTTATATCTGAGAAAATTAGGAGAACTAAGAGTCCAGGTTTTGCCTGTTTGAATAATTTTAGGGTTTCAGACACACAATTCAAGGAGTAGAGACTAACCTCCTATGTTTTTATAACAAAAAAAATCCCTACCAAGCCCAAAAAACAAACCAAAAGCAAACCTCCCAAACAGCAGAAGTTACAAGTAATGTATAAGTCTGGGCAGAATTGCAGTGGCTGCTGACAGTAACTGAGTTAAAAAGCTGTATGCATGAGTTAACTAATGGTCATGAAACTCTTTGAAAAGTAAAATGTAAACATGAAATAGACTTTTTACACATTACTCTAAGTGTTGTTAATAATAAAATTAACTATGGTAACCTAATAACTACAAGTAAAGGATAAAATTACAAATTATGCAAAATAGTCATTTATTCAGTTGAGAGGCTGGCAATGACCAACAGCTGCTGATGACCAAAGTGCTGTGTGAAGTGCTGAAAGCTATATTGAACAACCCTTCCCAGCATATGGGTTTAGTTTTCCTCTTCTTCTGCTTGGCTCTCAAGGTGCCTAAAATCTCATTGCCTGTATCTTTTCCACAAAAATCCACTTGATGCTTGCCTTTGGGTGGAACCGCAGAGAGTTTGCCCTGGGTGAGAGCTTAGGCACCTGGCTCACGAGTCACCAGTTCTGACTCTCCCCCGTGCCAGATTCACACAGCAGTGATTTGTGGGCATTTTTACTGGAGGCTTGATGGGCTAGGCATCAAAGAAAACACTAGCTGGGTCACAGCTCCACCACATCTGACGTTTCTCACCTGGGAAGTTCAGGAGATGCCACCACTGGAGGCCTGGAGTAGGCAAGCTTCTGTAAGTGTGGCCTCAATGAGTCTGCCTGGGGTCAAGGAAGGACTAGATTTTTTAGTTCTTTTCTATGCTTGTGACCCAAGGGGTTTCTGAGTCACCTCAGATGTGGGGCATGAGAATCAAGTCCCTCTGCTGTTTATGGAAACTGGAAAATGCACCCCACGCTCTGCTGGAGAATGTCTTCTCTAGCTCAGGTTCCTCTTGTTTGAGGAGCTGTCCTACCGTGCACTGGTGAGCCACTGGTGGAGATCTCCTCCAGAAGGGAGAGGTCTGGGTTTCAGACTAACTCCAAGCCAAGTGAAGCCCTAATCAAGGTATGAGGATGACTCACTCACTTCTGCTCACCCTTCTGACTATTTCTCTGTAGGATGTGACACCCGTAACCTGGCAACACAGCACTGGTGACATCACTTTTTTTGCAACAAGTTTGGCAGCTATATAGAATGCCTTACAGGAAAAAGAGCTCACATCATAGACATTGGATTCCCAAGGAAAAACTCACGTGATTGTGTGCTCTGCTACCCTGCCCCTCATCCCTACCCCAGGGATTTTATTAGAACGGGCTAATTTCAAACAAATTTGATAAAGGTTAAATGTCTCCAAAATACAAAGTTTCTATAAGAGCCACAAATATTGATGGCCATGCAGGAGAGTGATATTCAGATTAGTGACCCCACTGAGAGACTAATGGGGACTCAGTTTTATTAATAAAGACCAGAAAATCAAAAAAGGAAAGGACCGCCAAGAATCAGACTTTGTAAATCCCACTGCTCACGAAATTGCTAACTCCTACTTGTTATTACTTGTCTTCATAAAAACACTGCCTGTCTTCTCCCTCGGGCATCTGTTACAAGTGTTACCAAAGATGTCCTTGCAGAAAGAAAACAATTATTTTAATAGCTCCCTTAAATAAGAATATAGGCACTGCAGGTAATCAGCTGCCTTTTCGAGCCCTTGCCCGTTAAGAGCCCAGTGTAGCAAGTCTGAAAACACAGGCTCTAAAAGCCAAGTGGTTGCCAAGCCCCCCAAGGCTGTGTGAGGGCTGGAAAAGGCCCTGCTATTGCAGGGTGGGCTGGTAGGAATTGCAAGTGCTGCCCGAAGACTGAAGGTAAACTGTGTTTTTCTGTTGAGTAACATCTTCTGGCTCCTTCTATCCCTCATCATAAAACCCAGTTTATTTGCTTAGCGCCTCTGCAGTGTAGATGAGGGATGTTAAAAAGTGCAAAAATAGATTAACAGATTATTTTAAGACCATCTTAAAATGCGAAGAAGTTAGCTTTTTAAATCTATTGACCTGTAGGCTGATTTTTTTTGCATCAATTATGCCAAAAGACGCTGTTCACCTGTATACCTGCTCCCACTCCATCGGGTTCAAGCACTTCCCTATCATCCTTAAACACTGCATTTATAGGCCTGAAGTACTGCAGAACCTCCTTCAGTTGGAAAAGATTTGGTTTTGTTCTTTCCTCTTTGAAGAATTCCTGCAGGAAAGAGGCGTTTGAGACCTCCAGAGCTGGCTAGCAGGTGACACAACCCTTCCCCTGCATTTCTCATGTGGCCAGCTGCTTGCCCTGGTGCTACTCAGCTGTCCAGAAACCTCTTTCATTGCCAGTTTAGGGGGACAGGATGTGAGATGTTCAGTTGAGGAGGGCTGTAGATAGTGGCAAAGCAAGTCCAAGATAACAAATGGCCACTGGAAAATTATAAAACCATTGTTCTCCAGTTCCTTGCTTTGTAATACTGTGCAGTGAAGCACAAAAAGACTCTGCAGGAGTGTGATGGCTGCCTCCAAGGGCCTTTTGAGGGTGTTCCCCCAGAGCTCTTGGTGCAGTGAGAGCCTGGCCCTGTGAGGTGCTCCTCAGATTCACACCTTCAGAGCAGTGAAACTCAATTTTGCTGTCACTGAGAAGTTTTTAAGCCAGCCCTGGCCAGCAGCCAGCTGGTCAGTAGGCAGCAATAAGGAATAAGCCACCCACGGTGTCTCAGAGCCCTCTAAACCTATTGGAGCTGACAGAGATTCAGGAATCCTGGCTTCGTGGCCCCTTGCCAGGATAGGTGCCAAGCAGACCAGGGGGGCTACCTGCCAGCCAGTCATCACCAGGAGATCATGATCAATCCATCTCTTCTTGAATAAATTTACACACACTGAGCTCAGGACTGGATCAAAGATAAAATCTAGTATCTACTTGGATTTCATGAGATTTATTTTCTGTTGCCTGCACTGGCTGTCAATAATTTTGCCATTGTTTTTTCAATAATTTACTGACTGAACCTCATTCTTAGCTATCTCAAATTAATGGATTGCCTAACACTGAGGTCAGGCCATTTGATTATCCTTTTTTCTTTTTTTTTGTTTTTGTTTAACTTTTCAAGACATAAACCAACCCTGTACCTTTTCACATCTTTTGGTGCTTTCCTGAAATGTGCCAAAGGTTGACTCAGATCTCAGCAAGCTTCCTGTAACTGTCAACAACAACAAAAAATACAGGTATGGGGATAATGGAATGATAATCCCCTCATTCTCTCCCCCCCACCCCTCACATTTCACATTAGCATGAGGTCATACTCAGGATTAGGTGATGGGACACTTGTTGCGTCCCTCTGAACTCTACTACCTCAGCTGCATCCAGTCTCACAGGTTATTTTGAGATATATTGAGTAGTTCCTGTCAACAAAAAATGCTGGACAAAAGGGACATCTGTTTTCTTTCTGAAGATGCTCCTACCTTTTTTTTCTGAAACACAGAAAACGTAGTGCCTGCAACATAGGATGATGCCTCAGATGGATTTTGGGGCTTTTCAGCTTCAAAACTTAGTCAATGAGCCTGGATCAATGCAAAATAACCTGCTGTAGAAAGCAAAAGAGCGTTTTCTCAACTGAGATAACAGCTTGTGGAGCCATTACTGTAATAATACTGCCTGGCAAAGAATACTCATTTCAATGGTTAATTGTTTCCAGCTCCATGCTGGTATCGTCCCAGCAGGAATAGGCCCAGCATGACTCCTGCTGCATTGGCCGCTGCTATCGCGGTGCACAGAGCAATCTCCAGCAGGCATGGAAGCATTTAATCACCTCAGCCAGCACTCTCTCTGCTCCAGCAGTCAGCAGAGAGCCAATGCCCTAATGCAGCCAGTGCCCTGATGCAGCCAGTACCATTCCCGTAATGAGGATTTGCTAACTCCACTGCTTGGGTGAGCTGAAGGGAAATGTGGGATGCGCAGCAGAGTATCCAGAGCCAGTGTTAAAGCACCCGTGCCCCTGTGCAGTCTGAAAGCCTGGTGCAGCCTGGTAAAGCCTGCACTCCCTTAAGCACATCACATTCTCCTCTGCCAAGAAGCTGAATAAATGTAACTTTTTATTCCAGGTGGACTCCAAAGTTTTCCATTAGCTTCCCATGAAAAATACGTGTACAAGCTGCTATTGCAAGGGATTTCATGTTCATTAGAGGGCCAACCAGGAGTCTTGATGTTGAAAATACGCATGAAAGTTATTCTAAACTGCAACTAAAAGAAATTCATAGAGACTGTCAGCACAAGGCAGCATCAGGGCACATAGCTAACATCTGCAATCATATGTTTGCTCTTCCTTTCATTTCCCCCTTCCTTTCAATTACACCCACCAATTATATTTCGATTCATTGACATTGCAGTCACTCCTGTGTGGGCACAGTCAAGCTACTTTCAAATGAGCTAATTTGGCTACAGATAGCATTGCAGACAGTGCAGCATGGGACTGGATGCAGTAGAAACTGGGTAAATATTTCAGTGGCTTCAGCAAAAGGGGAAGTGGTGGGTTGCTGTGGCTCTCGGGGCACGAACAAGCTCTGTTAAAGCCAGCTGAGGCACACGGGCAATAAATACACAGCCGCGATTTCGGTGCACGATGAGTTTACTCTCAGGGAAGGGCTAGGCATGCTGCAGACCAGCACCCCGGCTGAGGCAGAGCTAGTATACAGACCTAATGTCAAAAGCATCAGTCTGTGAAGAGTTTCAGTTTGTTCAGCACTCTCGCAATTGCTTGAGATGTTAAAAAAAATAAAAAAAGGAAAGGAAAGGAAAGGAAAAAATGCAGACTATACTCGGATGTATAAATGCATAGTGCCCTGCAGGAGCACAAAGCCAGTGGAGATGACTGATGAGGCTTTCACGAGTGCGAAAACACAACCATGCCCCACCAGCTGCAGAGAGACGAACCCAGGGAACTTCTGGGACAGTAGTGCTGCAGGGAGCATCTAAACACCTGAGATCTCAGTGTCCTTTCACCTGGGGGCGGAAAAACGCCTGCCCTCAGCGGCCAGGCGACAGCACTGGAGACTTCCCACGCGGGCAGGAGAAGGCCAACCCTCCTCCTCCTCCTCCTCCCGGCCCCCGGCGGCGCTGGGGCCGGCACCCCTCGCAGGGCGCCCGGCGCTGCCGGTGCCGCTCCCGCCCCGCCCGGCCGGGGCCCGCCGTGCCCGGCGGGGGCGGGCGCGGGTGACGCCCGGGGGGCGGTGTTGGCGGCGGCGGCCCCGCCTCGCCCGGCCGAGGGGCGGGGGCTCCCGCAGAGCTACTACTACCGCGGCGGGGCGCGGGGCAGCGCCGAGCGCCGGAGCGGGGCCGGGTGGGCAGCGGCTGCGGGGGCTCCTCCGGCGCTGAGAACCGGCCGCACCTGAGGAGGAGAAGGAGGAGGGGGAGGTCCCTCCGCGGGGCGCAGGGTTCCGCTGACCGGGCGTGTGTGGCGGCGCGGCTCTGTCCGTGGCTACCCCGCCGCCCGCCCCGCCGCCGGCCTCCCGCGGGGGTCCATGTGTGGCGGGCGGGCAGCCCCGGCCGCGCCCCGCGCCCGCTCCCCCGGCTCCGGCCGCGGCCCGTAGCGGCGGTGAGATGGGGGGCAGCCTGGGCTGCCACCGCTCCATCCCCCGCGACCCGGCCGACCTGTGCCACAGCCGCAAGTTCAGCGCGGCGTGCAACTTCAGCAACATCCTCGTCAACCAGGAGAGGCTCAACATCAACACGGCCACGGAGGAGGAGCTGATGACCCTGCCCGGGGTCACCCGAGTGGTGGCCCAGAACATCGTGGAGTACCGCGAGTACATCGGCGGCTTCAAGAAAGTGGAGGATCTGGCGCTGGTGAGCGGAGTGGGGGCGGCCAAGCTGGAGCAGGTGAAGTTCGAGATCTGCGTGAGCAGCAAGGGCAGCTCGGCGCAGCACTCTCCCAGCTCCCTGCGCAAGGACCCGGCCTCTGAGCACCACCTGTCCGCCACCAAGATCAACATCAATACCGCCACCCCGGCGCAGCTCATGAGCATCCGTGGCATCACCGAGAAGATCGCCAACAGCATCGTGGACTACCGTAAAGAGCACGGGCCCTTCAAGAGTATCGAGGACCTGGTGAGGATGGACTGCATCAATTCCTCCTTTCTGGACAAAATCAGGCACCAGATTTTTGCAGAGCGCTCCAGACCCCCTTCAACAAACACCAATGGCGGCCTCAACTTCATGGCCAAGCCTCACCCCAGCCCCACCTCTCTAAGCCTCCAGAGCGAGGACTTGGACTTTCCTCCTGGTGGTCCAACCCAGATCATATCCACTCGGCCCTCTGTGGAGATGTTTGGGGGGGTGAGAGATGGCAGACCTGTCTTGAGGGTGGCTACGTGGAACCTGCAAAGCTGCTCCGTGGAGAAGGCCAACAACCCGGGCGTGCGGGAGGTCGTGTGCATGACACTGCTGGAGAACAGGTAAGAGGCACCACCTGGCCTGCAGGCCCAGCTCCACACAGGACTGTAGGCTCATGCCTTTGGGGTTTGGGTGCTGTAGAGAATTGTTGTGATCCTAGTGGGACTCACTCCTTCCCAGGATTAGTAAATGTTTCCCACTTCTTGCATGAAATGCTGTTTGAGTCATAAGGCTGGGTCTGTAGTGGCTGTGCCTCGATGAAGCTGCTGTAACCCTGGATATGCAGGGGAGCTCCTGAGGAGGGGTGTGTGTGTGTGTGTGTGTACACACAGCTGTGTAGGGGAGACTGGGCTGTGGCAGTCTCCCCATAAAGAGCACTCTCCCTGTAAACCTTAGGCCTCTTAATGGTTCGTCAAGGGTTGTTTCTCCATTAAGAGCCTTTTGAACATGTCATGCAGAGCTGCCTTTCCTGCCAGAAGCTGGGGGGCAGTAGCAGGGGAAGGGCAGTGTAACAGGTGTGGAATGCCACAGCTCATCCTGCAAGGGTGACACAGCTTGTTAGGGAGTGGTCATGGGGCACCTTCTGAGCTGGAGGGGCTGCTCATCCTTGGGGGTGTGAGACACGGAGCACCTGCATGGGGAGGCTGTGCTGTCCTTGTGCCAGGCTTTGTGCCCTGACTGCTCTGAGCAAGGTCACTTGGTGGTGCGGCCAACAGGATGGTACTTCAGGTGTTAATGAAAAGCTGAGAGTTTGAGTTTTGGCTTTGTCTGTAATTGGACAAGAGTGCTGGGGATGTCTATCTTACTAAACTTTCTGCTGGACACAGAAATGTAGATTGCAATTAGTGTTTTGAAATAACTCTAGCCCTTTCCTATTCACGTGTCAAACCTCTCCCAGCTGATCTGACAGTTTACAACTAAGGTAAAGTAACTTTTCTCTCGGCTGCCATTCAGACTTCCAGCAGGAAGTGAAGAGGGGCAGGGGACTCTTGGGCTTCTGCGAAAGGGATGTTGTGGGGAGGGGAAGTGCTGATGAACTGTTATCTCTGTCCTTTTCCAATAGTATGCTAATAACAGCTCTTGTCGGTGCGGTTGCTGAGGTCAGGCGTGTGAGCAGGATGGTGACAGTGACATGAAATCCTGTGCTGCAGTACAGTATTTGTGGCCAGGGATACCTCTGCTGTGCACTGCTTGGGAGCCTGGTGCTCTCACACGGGAAACATCTGTCATCTCTCAGCCACCACTGTTTGATACCCAAAATGAAGATGATAGACCAGCAGGGTTGTTGAAATGTTAAAATGTTATGCTGATGGCTTCAGCCTAACATCTGTCTGTGTTCTGCTTCACTATTTCAGGTATCCTGTGTTTCCTGCTTTGTCTCCACTCCCTCTCTTGCCTTTTGTTTGTTTGTTTTTGGTTTGGTGGGGGGTTTTGTTTGGTTTTTTGTTGTTTTGTTTGTTGTTTGTTTGTTTATTTTTTTGCTAAGCGGCTGGTTGGCTGGAGTGGAGCTGCTGGGGAAAGAAACTCAGAATATCACTAGTATCAGAATAATTCTAACAATCCAGTTTTGGAAGAAAAGTGACTTTGGTGATTTATTTATATTTTTTATGTACACATATAAGGGATTTTTAAGGACTTCATCCAGCAAAGTGTTAACTGTCACTTCTACAACTTCAGCATTTTGGGGTAAAAAGCTCCAAGCAAGAGGGCCCACCTATTACAAAAGCCAGGGAGATGTAGTGGCTTATAAAATAAAGCTGCCTTAGCCTAAGCTGGCTGCTGTGTATGCAGAGTGAGGCCCTCGAAGTTTGTTTTATTTTTGCCCTTAGACTGCATGGTGCTTAGTTTCTGTCCAGCTTAGCCAACAGGCACTTAGTTGTGCTGTGAAATGTCTCCTGGACACTTTGAAGTTTCAAAGGAGCCTGGTAGAAGTACTTGTTTTTGTAGTGTTTTATTGCACGTATCTGTGTCATCAATCACACAGGGTGAGTACGATGCAATTGTTTTCTGTACTTGATCAAATTTGTGATAACATGAGAAAGTGGAAAGAAATGAGAGCAATGTGCATCCACAGACAAGCCTGCAAAACCTTCCTGGGAAAATAAATGTGGGAACAAAAAAAGCAACACTATGCAAGAAAAAAATATACCTTGGGAAAAGCCATACACAGCAACTCAGGGAGGAATTTCCTCTTGCTTGTGCAAGCATTGCTGGGGTCAGTGGAGCTTTGTAGCTGTAAAACAGCCTCAGCTGAGGTTAGAAACTGCCTTCATTCTGCTTTTGAGCTCCATGGTCTCCCTCCCAGCTCAGGTTGTGTACCCTGGGAATGGACAGAATGCCTTGCAAACTAATCTTTGCCCAGGTAAATCAACTTCAGTAGACAGTCAGCTGGAGAAATTCACCTCTTGCTTCTCCAAGCAAGAATATATCCTTGCACAGGGTTCACCAGCACTTCAGCCTCACAAAATCCAGGGGTGTGTTTTCAAGGTGCTCTGTGGGTGTCCCACGTGTTGCTCAAGTCTCCAGCTATGACCCAAGCTGGAGGTGGATCTGAAGGCTGCTTGGCCTGACAGTGGGTGCTCTGGTGAGCTGTGCCAATCTGCTTGCTGCTGCCCTTATGTGCATGAATAAGTGTGCTCCTTATGGTTAGGGTTGGTCTCGGGTTGTCCAGGATGCTCTCAGGTTTAAAACCCCTTGGGCTTATTCTTTCAGGTGTTAACAGCAGGGAAAAATACTGCTTCTTTCCAGGTGAGGCTAGAAGGCCAAGCTCCTCCTGTCTTCCAGCCCTTTGCATTGAGGGAACAGTTGTGCAGGAAAGAGAGAGGGCCAGACTTTCATTCAAACCAAACAAAAAGCAAGAAGATGTCATATTGTAACCTGCTGATGGGAGGAGAGGGAAAAAACCCAACAAACTAATTCAAAGTCTTCACGCTTGTTCCCAGAAGTGCTAAATTTCTGAAGAGCAGTGAAGGGAATGTACACTAAATCAGTGAGCATGACTACTACTGCTAAGCTATTTTGAAATTCATTGCTGTAGTGCAAAAATAATGAAATACAGCAAGGTCCTCACCCTCTTTTCTCATATTACAAGGATCTATGTTTATCACAGTGTTTAAGTGAAGGAGTGAGGTGTTTTCATTCAGAGGACTAGAGGGTAATTTTAGAAGAGCTTAACATGATGAACGAGGAGGCGAGCATGACACACAATTGGATTGAAGTATCAAGTCTGGGGTGAATTTGCCCAAACCTGCAGTGTTTCTTGCAGGTGTTGTTCAGAAAATCTGGGATTTATTGACAGTGAGTCAGACTTGGCTTGTCTCTGGGGATGCAGGTCATCCCCTCTATCTGACCTCCAGGTCCTCCCCATACTCAGGGGGAATGAGGGAACCAACTGTTTCTTCTCACCAAAAAAATAAAGAAAAATGGAGGGTAAGAGCAGCATGATCAAAAGGGCAAGTTTATGTCAAAGGCAAGGAGTGTTTTTGTGGACAATAAGTAGCCCCATGTTTCCAACGCCAGAGGATGTTTCCTCTGGACAAGAATGGTGGAAGTTCCTCAGAACTGTCCGGTACCTCAGGTCCATAGGGAAGGATGCTTTTGCCACTCCTTAGCCATACCTGCCTCAGGCCTGTCCCTCCTTGCCATAAACTGAGCTCGTGGCTCCTGTGACACCCTGTGACTGCTTTCTCTGGCTGTCAGGTGTCAGGGTGCCAGCTGGGTGATCCCATGAAGAAGTGTGGGGCAGGCATGTGCAACACGGACAGACAGGTGCGCTGTAAAGGTGCAAACTCCAGTTTGACTGTGTGCTCCAAAGTCTGCAGGTAGCCAAGGGCAGTGATCAGCTGTGCACCTTCCCCAGCATGGTTTTCAGTGGAGGTTTTCCAACTGGTTTTCATGATGCTTTATAATACTGAGCAGCAACTTTGTGAAGACCTCTTAATTATTTGTTTTCCTTGAAAGCACACTTTGCAGTTGACTGAATGAAAATTGATACAGGGTTTGAAGGCCTGAACTTGTACTCTATCTAAAGGAGGGGGGACCGTGTGTCAAGACACTGGTGGGTCCAAAAATCCACAGAACCCAGTTCTGTTTCCTTTCAGATGTCAAGCAGTTCAAGCTGTTGTTTCGTTCTGCTGCTTTCTTTGGTCAGCTTATTGGTGCACTACATCTTCTATATGCAAAAAGTATAAGTAAGAAAGCCTTAACACTTGTTGCAAAAACTGCAGAACCGTAGAAGAGCCCAGGTTGGAAGTGACCTCAGAATATCATCTGACCCAGCCTTTCCTGGGAAGGGCAGCCTGGATGAAATTAACTATCTACAATAGATAATTAATAAATAGAGGTTTGAAAACCTCCAGCAGTGTGGTTCTTCTGAATCCTTAGGAGGTTCTTCCAGTGATTGACTCTTTTCATTATGAAAGATGTTATTACTTGAATGCCTGTAGAGTAACAAATGCAAATACAAGTATAAGGTTTGTACTTAGCACTAGTGATGTTTTGGGTTTTTTTTCTTGGCATGGAGAGCAAGCCTCAGGAACATGTCAGTCCTTCTTTCTTCCCAAGCTTTGTAACTGGTTAGCTGTTTTTAGTTTGGTTAGACAGAAGCGTAGAGGTTCTGAAAGGCAAGAAATTAATCTCAATTTCTGTGTTTAAGATTTAAATCAGTGTTCCAGCTGGGGGAACAGTAGGTAAACCTCAGCCCAGAATTGCTTCCTGGGAGGCAGTGCGTGGACAGGCAAGCTCTGGGTAACCCTAGCTGTGCCACCATACTTGAAAGTTCCTCTTCTTAGCCTTACCTACCCCAGGAGACCTTAAGTACATCCTCTTGTCACCTAATAATAAGAGAAGTTTCTGAGCCAACCCCTGAAGTAGTCTCTTCCTACTAAGCCATGAGGAAAACTTAATCTTGCTTAGGCCCCTGCACTAGGTGCTGGAGGCAGGAGAACCACTTTCGCCATTGTTCCCCTACATTAAATACCAGGCTGAGGCTTTTACTTTCCCCTCCAGTCTCTTAGTCTGGGCTGAGAGGTGGGGTTTTACAAGGGCCAGTTCTTTGCTACTGGGGCTCCTTAATTTGCTTGGGAAGGGGTATGGTGTGGCACCTTGCCTCCAGGTGTTTCCCACCGAGATGATGGAAAATATAGCACCCCCACATAACAGACATTGTAGTAATTTGTCATGGTGGTAGTGATGGTTGCACTTGCATGGTTCAGAGGCTCGTCACCAGCTTGTATTTGTTGTTTCTACACTGTTGCTGAAGCTCTCAGTGGTTGGTCAAAGCCCTGAGGTGCATCTGTTTTATATCTCCTTCTTTGTAAAGGTACTTGATTTTCCCTCCATTGGGTTAGGCTGGAACCTTGACAAGAATAATTCCTCTGCAAGAAAAGATCAGGAAAGAGGGCCTTGCTCGAGTAACCTGACCATGCTAATAAGTCTTAAACGGCAAAAGAACAAATACACCCTCTTCTCCTTATGTAATAGAGAGGAAATCCTGCCTCCTGCGACTTCAGAGAAAACTTGAGAAAAAAGGAATTGTTAGATGATATCATTTATGTGCACTTCACAAAGGGATTTTAATGAGCACTAGAAAAAATGATGCCTATAAAGCCACCATTAATTTGCACTTTCTGATACCTCAGAGGAAAAAAAATGGGGTGACGGAAGAGCTGTTGTTTTGGGGGTTGGCTTTTTTGTTGGTATTTTTGCCTCCACCTGTGTGAGAGCAATGATATTTTACTTACTGGGGACTAGTGGGAACCTTGAACTGCCTTCTGCATACCATCTGGCACAGAAAAGCAGCAGGTCAGACCCTGAGTTATATAGTTTTCCAGTGAAATGAAACTCGAATGATTTACTCCTGTTCAGGTTTTGGCCCGTTCCTTTGCCTGTGTCAAATCACATGAAGGCTGCCAAACTTAATGCTGAAGAGTACTGCCCCTGTCCCTGGGGTCAGGTTCCTCTGAGGTACTGCTCCCATCTTGGATAGGGGTTCAGCCCCTTTCAGGACCGCTGCTGGGGCAACAGGTGACACCAGTTTCAAATTAATCAAGTTAATTAGTTTGGAATTACATAAAGTGCATTAATTAAATTCCATTTCCAAATGTCTGCTTCCTATGGGTGCAGCACTGAGCCCCTCTACAGGGGCATCACCTGCTCCTCCTGCTTGTTCGTGGTGCTTCGCTGCTCCTGGGTCTTGGCAGGAGAGATCAAGAGCAGTGGGTGGACTTGCAGCAAGACCCTGAAAGGTGTACGCCATCCCTGTGTCCAGACACTTGGAAAAGGCATCTGGAGCCACGTGCTCTGCAGGAGATCTCAGAGGTGAATGCACTGAGCTGTTTGATCCTGCCTGGTCTCTGTTGCCACAGCCCCCACAGCTTTCCTTCCTCAGACATGACACAGAAATGTAGGACAAGCCCTGGAAATTATCCCTGAGTAGCCTTTCCAGGGATTTTCTGTTTTAAATGGAGATCTGGGCATTGTTTTAACTTTGCACAACTGCAGTTTCAGTGTATTTCCTGAACATTCGAGAGCTGTATCCAACCAGTCATTTTTATCAGCTTTAAAGCTGAGAATGTGGCTGGAAAAATACTATAGTTAAAAGCTGGTTTATCCATATAAAATAAACATTATTTTTCTCCCTTTTAAAATTATAGCCATGCCCTGCCACTGTTACTTGTGCCATAAATCTTCACTAAAATGAAACAGATTAGTGGGGAAAGAGTTGGTTCATATATTATTCTTTTCTCCAAACATGTCTAATTGATACATCTGGCAGCACTTAATGGCCACATAGTTTCAATCCATGCCTGCTTGACTGTTTTGCACATGTTATTTTGTGTCGCTGGATTAATGTTGCACACTGCAGGTATTTTGGTAAACCAGTGCTGCCAGCTTGCTCCTGCTGATCCTGCAAGGTTTGCTTTATTCCATGTGGCAAAGATTAAATGGGTTGGCTGATTTATGGTAATAAACTGGTGAATTATTAAGTGATGTTGTACTGCCTGTTCCTGAATCACAAGCAGAGGCCACAAGGCTATAACTTCCTCCTGTTTGACTTCTCAGGAAGCTTGTCCCACATGACTGGAGGAGACAGGCTAGGTACCTACACACAGGGCTTCGACCTCTAAACAGAAATATTTAATGCTTTGTGATTTTTCTGTTTGGGAATTTGCAAGACAGCTGCAGGAAGGGTGGTTTTTTAACTTTTTCTAACTTCATCTTTGGAAAGAGCAATAGGACCATTCCCATTTCTTACTGGGAAGGAAGAATCAAGGGACTGCTAAGTCCCTGACAAGGTGCAATCAGAAACTTGTTAGTCGCTGTTAAGAAGAGGAAAACACTGTCTCTGGAACCAAGTGCTGGTCTAGCTCACTGTGAACATGGGTCTCCAGCGGTGTTAAACAGGAACATTTAGGGCACAATCAGGTTTTTTCAAATTTAGCTGCATCCTTCTGGATGGAGTTGAGCCTCGGTGTGTTTCCTACAGGGAAAACATTTTTAGGGTCCTGCTTCTTGAGTCTCTAATTAGTGTTCCTCTGGAAGTCCTGCCCAAATCATGATTTCAAGATTTGGGTGGATGAGCGGAGAAGAGGTGATAGGTCATGGATTACAGTGTACATGTAACTTTATTTTTAAGTCACATTGTTCTTCATTGTAATGCAAGTGTAAGCTGACAGATGGAAGCACAGTGTCCTTACTGAAATAATTAAAATATGCTGCACTAATTTCTCAACACTATTATATGGTGTGGTGATGGAGACAAGAACCGTGGCACATTAATAATAAGAGTGCTTAAAAATAGGAACACAGTAGCTGCTTCTCTTCCAGATTTTTTTTCATTATTGTTTTACAGAGGTAATGTGCTTTGTTTGAGTAATAGCTGGTGATGCCCACTGATTTATCAGAGAGTAAAAGTGCATGATGGCTTTGCTGAGGGGAGGAGGAGACCTACCAGAGACCTCCTTTCTCATGTTGGTCCTCTCCCTCATCTCAGGCCTGGGTGTTCCACAATGGATTCCAGAATGCTTTGTAAAGTGGAGAGAGCAGGGTGGGCATCATATCAGGAGAAGATAAATATGAAGGGACTACGTAGCTGTGGTAAAAAAGGATATTTCCTGTCAGTAAACTGTTTCATCTCACCCCTGGCATATACAGCATATCCATGTCCTGATCAGACCATGTGGCATTTTCAAATGGCATGAGTGTTTTAAACTGCTCGGTCACCATTGGGGAGGCTCAGTGCCACTGTCCTCCTTTCCATCCCTGCTGCTGGGGGTTCGTGCAGGAAGGAGCCCAGAATTAGCACCAAGCTGTTATTTTCAGTGCCTGTGGTAAAATTATTAGAGGCCAGTGAGTAAGTGAAATAAGTTTACCCTGCATGTGCCCCATGTGAATGCATGTTCCAGAAGTTCGACTGTATATAAAAATATAATTTAAAAACCAGGTAATTCCTGTGGAAAAATGCATCTGGGGTTATATTGTCGTGTGTGCTAGGGATGGCTGAGAATACTGTGGACACTGGATGTGCATCGTGAGTGCAGTGAAATTAACACAGCCCGCTTGTGCAGAATGGATTGGAATCCCTCTGACTGAGGCCATCTGGAAGGGAGCCTCATAGCTATGCAGGCTGTCTGTTCTGTCCCTGTGTCTGTCACGGGTTTCAGGGGTGAGCACAGTAATGCCCTTCTGCTCTTTGTGTGAACATCCCAATGGGCAAGGCTATACCTGGGAGCAGTGCTCACCAGAGGCTTATGGATACGGATCAAGAGGAGGAACCAGAAAA